>NW_019387296.1:0-12598 GCF_000671375.1 Centruroides sculpturatus | reverse complement strand
TAGGCATGGCATTTATTACTTTTTTAATTGTTCATTCTTAATTTCATTTAATGTATCCGTTATTGCAATTTTCAATTGATTTACAGTTTCATATTGTTTCCCACTTTGATAAACATTTCCTACTAAAATCCCCCATAAATTTTCAATTGGATTTAAATCTGGACTACATGAAGGCCAGTCAATATTACATCAATATTTTTTTTTTAAAGAAATTTTTTGTTGACATTAGGACACGAATGGTAGCATTATCTTGTTGAAACTACCATTTATGACCTCCAATTAAACCACCAAATGTGATCATATTTTTGTCAACAAATACTAAATTAGTTTTGCCTTCCAATCCATCCTATTTACCTTCAAAACTATCCCAAATCATTATAGACCCATGGCTTATTTTAAATCTGCTTTCTTTTCTTAAATCGTACCAATAATATGAAAACCCATCGGTGCCATATAAATTAAACTTCTCATCACTAAACATTATTTCTTGGCATTCTTCAGTCCATCCCATCTTGTCTTTAGCCCAATTTAAATTCATTGATATGTGTTTAGCAGTTAAAGGTAGTTTCAACTTCATTTTTAAATATTTTACATTGCCATAGTTTTTTAAAGTTCTCCAAAGAGTTGCATGAAATACATCTATTGGCATTTCAGCAACGGCTTGCCTCGTTAACATCTTTTTTATTTATAAGCTTCAAAACTTCCCTTTCATTCTTGGATGTTAAACATGATATATGTTGAATATATAAAAAATGGATATTTGTGAAAAAATTTATGCTGCTTTATGAAATGTAAAAAACCTGATAAAATAATTAAAATGATGATAAAAATAATTAATATTTCCAGTAATAGTTTCAAATTAAATTTTTTAAAAACAAAATTTATGATGTTTTTATACTTCGGTAACAGACTTCAGAACCAACCCTATTTTTAGAAGTATAAAATAGAGAGGTTGAGGTATACGTACCAGCGCAAAACGTGTACGGCTGACGGTCCAAGCGCCGCCATCTGGCAATTCTACACGGTCGATAACGGCATTCGTTTCGTGTAGAATGGCGAGTACAAGATCGGTTAGGGTGCGACTATGCAGACGCGAATTTAGAGCGAGCGAGTAGTTGCGAGCGATTTACTTTTCGCAAAGGAAAACCATGCACAAACGAGAAGCGAGAAATAACGCTGGCGAGAGCGAATTTCTGGTTCTCGCACATATATGACAGGTTTTGATATTTATCGCGTCTCGCCTCTTCTCGCCACATATTCTCGCTCGCTCGCGTCTGCATAGTCGCACCCTTAAACTTCTTTTTTTTTCTCTTTGGGGTTAAAATTATGTATGACCTATTTTATTAAGATAACGATTATTTAAACATTTACGAATAGCGTTGTGAAGAAACGGACGATTTTAATTCAGAAATTTTTAATTATTCAATTTTTTAGCAAGTGATGTAAAGTGTCTACAACATTTTTATAGCTGTGTTTATAAAATCGCTTATCATAGTTTTCTTTTCAGAAGCAAGACTAACGAAGATAGAGAAGAAAGAAGAGTGTTTTTAGAAAAATTTGATTTAGAGAGAAAAGAAAAAGAGGCGTTATTAGAAATACTTTTGAAAACTTTGAATAAAAATTGAATAAAAAGTTTTATAAAATTGAAAATTTTTTTTATTTATTTATTGATTACATTCTAAGTATTTGTCCAATTTGGGGGGTAAACAATTAAAATAATCTGATGTTGCACTACCGTATAAGTGTGACAGTTTGTAAATAGTGCATAAACAATTTACACTTTATCAACAGGCTGAAGATACAATTTCAATTTTTTTTTAAAATTTAGAAAAGCAAATATCTGAATTATTTTCCCAAATACCCATTCCGCACACTCTCTTACTGAACTCATCCTGGAATTAAATACTTGTTGCTCGGGTGTTAAGCTAGTACATCGGTATGGTGTAATGAGGTGTCGCCGCAAAGGATATTTCCATATAAAACAAATTCGGTCTTGTTCTTAGAACAAGGAATCGCAGCCAAATGCTCTAACACAGTGTTTTTCAACCTTCTTGAATACGCGACCGCTTTGCGAGTTAAAAACTTTTGGCGATCCCCAGGGCCATATTAAAACTATATCAGTGATTTTAAAAACTATGTATTTAATTTTATTTCTGTTGAGATCTAAATATCGATCGAAAAACCAATTATACCGTAAAATAAACAGGTATAGCTTTCTCACTGAAATTCTAGTTTTTTTTTATTGTAGTGTAGGACCTACAAACACTTGTCTTTTTCTTTTACCCGCGATAACCCGTGTAAGGCTTTGCGACATCGCTGGGGGTCGCGACCCACAGGTTGAAAAGCACTGTTCTAACAAATTAAATTCTCTTAACATCCCACTGTCACGACGTATTCCTTCTATTTGTCCAAAAAAATTAGCAATCATACCATCGGGTGTAACCATTGATTGAAATTTCAAACAATTTATACGTTTATGGCGACTAAATACCACCCTTTGATGTGTTTTGGTCGACAAATAGGATGCGCCGTTCCATCTATGAACCCCCAATGATTTGTCAAAGGAGCACCTTTTGCTGTTATTACTTGGCTAAATAAATTTAATTTTTCTCTTGTTAGATTTATCTTGTTGATATTCAATCAGAATCAGTCATTTTATTTAAATTTATTCTTGCTTTTGTCACAGGTAGATCTTTAGTGATATGATATAATAAAAATGGCTTTTTCATCTCTATCATACTGATCCAACAATACTAATACCTCATCACTAGACTACAGATATAATTTTAATTAAATGCTTGATGTGCGAAAATAGAAAAAAAAAAGTGAACACAGTCTTTCAGTTTCCGTGGTCACTTCACATTACATTAAAAATATTAAATAATTAAATAATTTTTGAATTAAAATCGTCTGTTTCTATACAATGTTATTCATAAATGCTTAAATAATCGTTATTTTAATAAAATAAATCATAATTTTAACCCCAAACACAAAAAAAAATGAAGACGTTTAAGCCGATCGTGTACTCACCTAGCTACACGTAGCNTTTGAAAACTTTGAATAAAAATTGAATAAAAAGTTTTATAAAATTGAAAATTTTTTTTATTTATTTATTGATTACATTCTAAGTATTTGTCCAATTTGGGGGGTAAACAATTAAAATAATCTGATGTTGCACTACCGTATAAGTGTGACAGTTTGTAAATAGTGCATAAACAATTTACACTTTATCAACAGGCTGAAGATACAATTTCAATTTTTTTTTAAAATTTAGAAAAGCAAATATCTGAATTATTTTCCCAAATACCCATTCCGCACACTCTCTTACTGAACTCATCCTGGAATTAAATACTTGTTGCTCGGGTGTTAAGCTAGTACATCGGTATGGTGTAATGAGGTGTCGCCGCAAAGGATATTTCCATATAAAACAAATTCGGTCTTGTTCTTAGAACAAGGAATCGCAGCCAAATGCTCTAACACAGTGTTTTTCAACCTTCTTGAATACGCGACCGCTTTGCGAGTTAAAAACTTTTGGCGATCCCCAGGGCCATATTAAAACTATATCAGTGATTTTAAAAACTATGTATTTAATTTTATTTCTGTTGAGATCTAAATATCGATCGAAAAACCAATTATACCGTAAAATAAACAGGTATAGCTTTCTCACTGAAATTCTAGTTTTTTTTTATTGTAGTGTAGGACCTACAAACACTTGTCTTTTTCTTTTACCCGCGATAACCCGTGTAAGGCTTTGCGACATCGCTGGGGGTCGCGACCCACAGGTTGAAAAGCACTGTTCTAACAAATTAAATTCTCTTAACATCCCACTGTCACGACGTATTCCTTCTATTTGTCCAAAAAAATTAGCAATCATACCATCGGGTGTAACCATTGATTGAAATTTCAAACAATTTATACGTTTATGGCGACTAAATACCACCCTTTGATGTGTTTTGGTCGACAAATAGGATGCGCCGTTCCATCTATGAACCCCCAATGATTTGTCAAAGGAGCACCTTTTGCTGTTATTACTTGGCTAAATAAATTTAATTTTTCTCTTGTTAGATTTATCTTGTTGATATTCAATCAGAATCAGTCATTTTATTTAAATTTATTCTTGCTTTTGTCACAGGTAGATCTTTAGTGATATGATATAATAAAAATGGCTTTTTCATCTCTATCATACTGATCCAACAATACTAATACCTCATCACTAGACTACAGATATAATTTTAATTAAATGCTTGATGTGCGAAAATAGAAAAAAAAAAGTGAACACAGTCTTTCAGTTTCCGTGGTCACTTCACATTACATTAAAAATATTAAATAATTAAATAATTTTTGAATTAAAATCGTCTGTTTCTATACAATGTTATTCATAAATGCTTAAATAATCGTTATTTTAATAAAATAAATCATAATTTTAACCCCAAACACAAAAAAAAATGAAGACGTTTAAGCCGATCGTGTACTCACCTAGCTACACGTAGCAAACGCCATTATCGACGGTTCAGAACTGCCAGATGGCGGCGCTAACCCGTTAGCCGCACACGTTTTGGGCTAAATACGTGCGCCTCAACCTCTCTAGTATCTCAGGTCAGACATGTGTCTGCAAACCTCCACCCCCCCAATCGCGTCACTTAACACAATGTTTATTTTAAACATGCAAGTAAATGCCTATCTGCCTGGAAAGTGCAGAAACATAAGTACATTCTGCAGTTTATAGAGACTTTCTTATTAATTTATTGGATGGATAAACATTAATAATTAACTATCTTGTTTGTTGAAAAATTAAAATTCCAAAGAGTCTCTGGAAATATCGCATCAAAATTCCATTTCACTTAAAGTAAAATAAAATTTCATTTATATAAGTAATCAATACATATTATTAGCCTATATTAATATCACTTATATTACATAAGTGACTACGCAGTAAAATTTTAATTAAAAGCTAGCATTCAGTCTGCTTTCTACACAGAAGTGTTGGATTTACTTTTACCTAAGAAAAAAATAACTGCGAGTGATTGTTTTCAATTACATTATATATTTTATTTTACCATCACTCAATTCAGTTACTTAAAAAATTATGATACGAATCATCTCGAGCGAAAGTCCTGCAGATGATCAGAAAGAGGAAATATGTCTGCAGTGTTTTCTCCCTCCATTTACTTCAATTTCGATAATTTACGGCTTGGAATTTTTTACTCCTTGCTCCCGTAACTTAAACACTGACGGTCGCTTCCGCGTACCTTTTAACTTTTACATCTCATTTCTTGAATGCCTTTATTGGATACATTCCTTTCTTTTTCTATGTATGACAATTCCTTACGTATCGGACGTAACTCCTTGCTTTTCCTTGTTCTCGGTATTCGAGTATGACATATATGCAGTGTTGCCGCAATGAGATTTCAAAACGTACTGAAGTGCCTTCAAAAAATGTACCATTTTCCTTCACAATGTACCAGTTCTATGAATACTTTGTTTACGTGCCTATATATATATATATAGGCACGTAATTTATATATATATAGTTTATTGTCAAATAATTTAATTTTAAATCTTATTTTTGGAATTTTTTGAAAGCTATTTAAAATTAAAAATATATCTACACATCTATTACTTATTATAAAATGAGCATTACATTGACAACATTTATTAATAATACTATTGAATTTCATCTTAATTTTATAACCAATCGTGCTTTAAAAAAATAATTATAAATTTGTTATATTATATTATTTTATTCTTTATTATACTTTAAATTTTTTTGATGTTATTGCATCACTTTACGAAGTGGTATATACGTAATTGCATCAGTTTTAGTACCTATTTAATTAATTTCAATCATGACAGCAAAAGATAAGGATGCTTGTTTCTTTTAAACTATTTGATGAAAACGTTACATAAAATTGGGGTTGCATAATCATCTGAAATTATTATTATATTTTTGACTGGAAATTACAGGATTTATGCAATTTTAGTTTAATTAATGTCATATAAAACTGACTGCTCGTACAAGTTTGCTTAAAACATGCAACTCAAAAAACCCCAAAATGGCAGCTCAAGAAGTAGATCACGCGTGTCCTGATCTTCTTATATAGACCTTGGAACAGTCGGAAGCGCGGCCATTTTGGAACCATACGTAACATTAACCCTTATTTCTTTTACTACGATTACTAAAATTGAAGTTCATAATTTAAGAATTAAATTATAGTGGTAGAAAATAATATAAAAGTATTTATATTATTTATACTCGTACAATTTCAAAACTATTTTCTGTAATAATTTGTTTGTGACTTAACAAATATTTTGATATTATTGACGACAAAAGTTTAAAATCATTGATTTCCTTACCTGTCCATTATTTTTGTTTGACGGAGTTGAATTGAAACGGACCACGTGGCAAGAAAATTTTTGTCAAGGTCCTGATGAGAATGTGCAGACAACTGAAAGTGTGAAAGAAGACCACTGAGTCAAGACCGTATACACGTGCAACTATCTATGTTGCTGACGTCGACACACACACACACCATTTGTATGTTGTGATTGGATAATTTAAATTAGCAAGCAGTGACACTAGTGAGACTTTATTAAACTGATTTTTTCTCATTTTTTCGTTAAGGCGTGAAATATTAATTTGTACCGTAAATGGTACTTGAAATATTATAATGTACTGAAAATGTACTAAAAATCTAAATGTACTTTCAGTTTACTGGAAAGGGCAAAATGTACCAGAAAAGTACAAATGTACTAGGAACGGCAACACTGCATATATGTGAGAGTAACTATTACAAGTATTACTTTGGCCGTGGCTGCAATATTCAGTATTGTCAAAAATAGTATTAAAGAAGTCATTTCGTTTTCCTAAACATCAGTTATATGCTACTATCAATACTCTACAACTTTTCGCAATAATTATAACTCTTACTTCTACTATATTCGTTTAAAGTATAATCGTTTTTTCTATTATCCTGCTATAGAAAAAGGAGACATTTAAATATGAACCACTTATCTGCTGCATTGAAGTTGGTATCTGTACCACTTTAGTCTTTGGTGCTTTAGTACAAATTTTTATGTTCCTCGTTTTGTTTCACTTTACTGTAATGGTAGCATTCGGAAAACCATCAGAAAATTTGTATCTGCTGAAAAAGAACACTCCAAATTTGAAATCTCAACTGAATGAAATTATAGCGCAACACGATCAATTTTGGAATTTTACCAATAAACTCAACGGACCGTTCAATTACGTATTCGCAATAATGTTCGGTACTTTGTTAGTGGAAACGAGTCTAATGTACTTCATTTTCAACTTTTCTGAACTGAAGTTTACGTTAAAAATATTCTTTTCATTACTGTGTGCAACTCTTACTTTTGCCTGTATTTTAATTGGATTCCTGTTACCCGCCTTCACATCTGCTGTAATGTATTTTTGTCGAATTTCCAAGATTTACTACATTTTCAGATTTTTTTAAATGTGTTATAATTGTTTTTTCAGATGCAAATGTCTTTTGAAGACATCGGAAGATTTGCTGAGTGTGATATCAAATTGGAACAGAAATTAAAGGTTTGATATGTTTAAAACATAGCTTTATGTAGTAGGCCCATGCCGTTTATTACGTTTGCGTGTAATTATAATATAATAATAGAAATTAATAACTTTTTTGATTTTGAATTTTATGAAAAGATTTGGTAAAGAATCCCTGTGTTTGTCATGCAGAAATTACTTTAAGATTACAAAAAAATTTCCAATAAAGGTAATACTTTTAAGAAAATAATATTTTTGTAATTTCAATATTGATGCCTTAATTGAATTCTTCATTTAAACATTTCAGATGGGAAGTTCTCTACATTCCATATTTTCTGGTTCTTTAAATATAAAGGATGCTTCGAAACATAAAGCTTAATAACTCGAAAGATTTTTATTTTGAAAGACGACTCTAAATGACAATTATTTGTTAAACTATCACATCGCAGTCACTAAAATTTATTAAAGTTCATAAGTAATTTTCTTTAAATGTTCGATGTTGTGTTTTTATGTCATGGTCACCTGTAATGTAATGAGGATTCAGCAATTTAGTAAATTAGGAAATTTCGCGCCGTGGTGAATAATAAATTTAATTTTAAGATCGGCATCCGAAAATTGAGCGACAAACTCATAAACATACAGAAAGATGTGCGTGTTGATTTGTTGCTCTAGAACACTCGACGATAAAGACGTGTACAATGTGAAATAGACTGCCAAATAATTTAATTTTAAAATACACTGTTTTGAATTATATTCATCAAAAGACATTTCATTATATAAAGTATTGAACGTAAAAGTTCATGCTACCGCACTTCTTTCAACCGAATTCTCTCTTCTAAATAGAAATGTATTGGCAAAAATGGTTGAATTCAATGTATCGACCAGTAATAGGCTGAATATCTTTTAAGACGAAAGACACAATGGATGGTTTTCTGTTATTACTTTTTTTTAACTTAAAATAATTGTTTTCAATTATGTAATGATTTTTTGAATAATAATTAACGAAAGACATTACACACAAATAAATGTTTCTCGTTTGAATTGTTTGCATTTATATGAAGACACGTTTTAATTAATTAAGTTTTTAAAATAGTTATGAACAGGAAAGAAGAAATGTTGTTTTCTTACTTTAATTTTCGAAGCCCACCAGTGGTCGAGCGGTTCTTCGTACCCCGAAAACTGGGAGTTCGGTCGTGGGTTCGCGTCTCGCTTAAATGGGCTGGTCACGTGGTGTTTTCCGGGTTTTCTGCACGTCTGTAACTTTTGAAATAATATAATTACAATTTGAAAAAACAATTTTTTAATGTATAAATTTCTTAAAAAAAAAGTTAATTGAGTTGCTGCAAGTTACTATATTAATTAATTATAACTTAGAACATTCCTACGGTACTTAATGTCACGATGAAAAATTCACTTTTTATCGCTTTAGGGTACGTAATTTCTTTCAGAAATATTGCCTGCCTTTTATCAATCATAATCAAAGAAAAGGTTAATTGAGTAGCTGCAAGTTACTATATTAATTATAACTTAGAACATTCCTACGGTACTTAATGTCACGATGAAAAATTCACTTTTTATCGCTTTAGGGTACGTAATTTTTTCCAGAAATATTGCCTGCCTTTTTTATCAAACATAATCAAACCATAATGTACTATATTATTTTGTATTACTTGTAATTTTTGTTTTCGTTTACATAGACTTTGCGTTCTATGGGAAACGTTTCGAACATCTTTTGCCGTGTTAATAATTTTTTTTAGTAGAAACGAGTATCATCGAATTTACATATGTGAAAATTTATTCATACTATTGTGCAATGTAACAAGGTCTTATTTTTATTAAACAATTTTGTTGATATTAACATTTTTAATGCGTACTCCGCCCGACGAATGTGTAGTTATAATGTAACTAGAATTTAAGTTTAGTTATCTACGGTTAAGGGAACACATTGCATGGGGGTCAGAGATCTCAGCCCAGCATCAAGCAATCGGTTTACAATTGTCCGTGGAGTGACTCTGGCAGTAACTACCGCTCGGATCTGTGCTGCCATCGCACATCCGTCAGCAACTGCCATCCGCACAATATGACGGTCTACACGTGGCTGCGTCCTTCTGCGTGGACCTGTGCCAGGTCTGCGAGTATTGGACTCTTCCTGCATCCACCGTGTGACCACTCTTTGTACTGACATTGCACTACGGCCAGCCCTTCAGGCAATTTCACGATACGATGTTCCCATTTCTGACATGCCAATTATCCGACCTATTTCAAAGTCAGACATTTGGGTGTACGGAGTGTATCACTCGTCGAAATGGCATAGCTGGTCACCAACATTTGGGCCAAAAAAAGTCATGTTCCATAACACAGTTCACAAATTATAAACTACACACTATAGCAATTTTGCATAACAAATGTCTCCATAATTTTCATACCACAGTATGTACTTCATTTAATTTTTTATCATTAAATACCCTCCAAAAAGAGGTTCTTTTGTCCCAATCTCATATGTTTTCGACAATATAGGGTGAGGGTAACACTTTCATTTTCTGCCAGTGTATAATAGACAATAGCGGGTTTACCAGTAAACAAAAACAACTGCTTGAGAACTCTCCCGTTGAGTTATAAAGACAACGTAGACAAAACTTTTGTTTTATATATAAAAAACAAATTTTATTTCGTATTTAAAATCTAATCTCGTCTTGGTTTATAACATACTTCTATATCCGAGGATAATCAAGCAACGTTCTTGTGATTAATACACAAATTCGTAATACTAGTTTTGTATATAGTATATACAAAACTATTATTACGTGCTTAAAATATGTGCTTTGCAGAAAATCTTAAAAATGATATGTGGTGTGCCAAGCTTGGATATTTAACGGACATATTTAATTATTTGAACACTGTGAATACTACCATGCAAAGTGTACACGAAAACATCTTAACATCAACGGACAAACTATCAGCTTTCCACAAGAAGATCATTCTTTGGAAAAAAAGAGTAGAAGAAAATAATCTCAGTATGTTTCCATCCGTACGTAATAATACCGATATTGTTTCCTTGATATCAGAACATTTAGCAATATTAGAAAACAACGTAAGAAAATATTTTCCTTTTCTCGACACGGACAAATATGACTAGGTTAGGAATCCATTTATTTTAGAAGAATTATATAATAATTCTGAATTTAATGTCTCAGAAGAAGAGGAGTTATATCCTTGTCATTTGTCCGCTCCTTGAAAATCAAACACGCTGAAACGAATCTTGGTGAATTCTGGATATCGGTCCAACAAGAATATCCACTGATATCAAAAAAAGCCATAAAAATTTTACTATTTTTTTCAACTTCATATTTATGTGAAATTGGGTTTTCCACATTAACCAATATAAAATGCAAAAAAAGGGAAAGACTGGCAAATTTAGAGGAAGAAATAAGGGTGGCATTGTGTTGTATACGTCCCAACATAGAAGAAATATGTAAAAAACATCAGGCACAAGTTTCCCATTAAAGTTATTTAGGTATATTTTTTCCTGTCTCAAAATTGGTGTTAATAATATGAGTAGAGATTTTGACTATATATATATAACTATATATATATAGTCAAAATCTNCTTTAACAATCTTCATCAGTTAAAAAATAAAAAGATCGTTAAAGAAATAGAACTAAATTAAAATTACGAAAAATAATAACTGCGCGTGCGTTTGTAATGACGTGCGCTTAAGGGAATGAATACAAAAAGAATATAAAAAATAAAAATAAAAAGCTCTACAGAATCGCATTAAAAATTAGAGTTTATGTTCATAAAATGATTTCCACGCTGTAGCTAGAGAGTGGACGTGCTTATGATAGATACAAGAAGTTTTCCCTCGGGCTTTAATTCAGTGAATTGCAGTAATTGAGTGAATATAATTATATTTTAGTTTATTATTTTGTAAAATTTTTGCTAATAGATAACGTTACGTGTAAATCAGCAAATCGAATGTACCAGCACATAGAAATTAGATATAATGTGGAGTTTTAATTGGTCGAATGGTCTAAGACTGTATAGCGAACAAACAAACGAACATCCTTTTAAAAATATAACAACTCAAAATACTGCATTTACAAAAGTATCGTAACAGTAATGTCGTGTCCTAAGGATACCTTTAAAATTGACAGTTTAATGCCGATGCACACGATTTATTTTTACAACATTCACTTTGCGTATGTTTACAATCAGGTACACTAAATTTTAATAACTTTAGGGGATGTTTACGTAAGTAAATTGGGACATTATTCATCCTAATTGTATTATATAATATAACTAATGCATATACAACAACGAGTAATTTATGTATCGACTTTACATAACTCAGAAGTTGGTAGACAAGTTATAGTAAAAAATGTTTCGAGACTTCAGAAAGAATGCTAATTTTCTATATACTATATAACTGGACTGCTGTATGTTACTATGTATATGTGTTAGTATAATATTCATATTTTAAAGAAGTGATGTAATGCACTTCTTTAAGTGCATTACATCACTTCTTTAAAATATGAATATTATACTAACATATCGTACAAGTTTAATGAGCAAGTGCTCATTAAACTTGTACGATAATTTTAAGGTGATGTGAAACAATTGTTGGTGTTTAATGTACTGGTAGACCACACACAAATTTTATTTTTAAGACACTGAGAAGGGGTTGGATGTATGTACCAACCTGAAATGCATATGTCATTTTTTAAAGAATAAAAGTGAGTTCCTAACTAAGAGTTTTGCTGTGAGTCGGTGTACCGAATTTTTTGGATTACAGAGACGAATTATATATACATATACATACAATACATAATTTTATTCGATTATTATATTACACGAAAATTAAAACACTTCTTTAAAATATAATAAACCAAGATTTCAGTCCGATCGTCACACTTTTCTTCTGTTATATATCTCAACCGAAAAAGTAAAAACAGATGTTAATCACGACCGAGTTTCTCGAATAAATATAAATTTATTTATACAAGTACAATGGTGCAATTTTATTTCTCAGTTTTATACACTGCGCGACTCTACTGAAGATGGCGTGCGATAACA
>NW_019387295.1:0-12227 GCF_000671375.1 Centruroides sculpturatus | reverse complement strand
TATATGTGGAGCAAAAAAAGACACATATATATATGTGTCTTTTTTTGCTCCACACAAGATAAAAAATTCCTCTAGTTTTTGATTTGTTCCATCACAAAGAACCAATGAAAATCTCTAATTAAGTACTCCACAACGTGATAAGAAAAGTCACTCGATATGCTTCTGATCTTCCTGAAATTTTAAGGATTTTTTTCTTTTTTTTTTCTTTTTACAAAAATACACGTCGAAGTCTATTTTTCTCTTCTTTTTTTCTTAGAAAATCACAGACACGTTTCCTTTTCCACACATTTTTCTATTGAGAAATGTTGGAAAAGAGATACAGAGAAAACTCGTACGCTTCAGTATAAAACTTATCCCAGATCTACATGTAGATTATATGAATATATATTATCACGTTTCTAAAACTTAAATTGATTTAATGATGCTTTAAACATCACGTTTAAGTATCACTAAATTAAATTAAAATAAACATTTAAAGGATTTCTCAATTATAACCTGTTAAGATATACCTTGTTTTAACGTCAATAATATAGCTCTAAAACTGTTTATTCTTAATGTAGATGATTGTCTTTTTTTTAAAGCCTTTCTGTAATTGTCAGTTTAGTCCCAAAGTAGCTGAGTATCACTGTTATATTATTGATAAATTGCAAGATTAAGAAGAGTTAAGTAATAAGTTGCATCCTACATCACAGGAAAATGTTGAGATATAATAGAAAAATAAGCCTAAATATAAAAAAAAGTTAAATTTACAGACGGACGGGGCCATTACATAAGCTCTAAAATGATTTTTTATGGTTCTATTAAGCTATAAATTAATATGAATTCAAGCAAATGCATTAAATTTTTCAATAAAAATCGAATACTTTTCTTAATTTTTCTTGAATTTTCATTAATAATTAAATATAAAAAGTTACTAAAATCAACATTTAATTAGTTTAAATTTGCATAAAACGATCATATAATCAATTAAAAAATACATTAATCTAATTTAAAAAATTAATTACAATTAATTAGATTACATTTAATTAAAATTAGAGCTAAGATAATTTTAAATAATATTTAAAGTGTACGCAAAACTAGAAATTTAATAAATATATAAAGATTTAATTTATATAATGATTTAAATAATTAAATAATTATTTACTGAATTGCAGAGTATTAAATGCATTGTCACGTTATAGAAGGGTTTAATACTCATAAAAAAGTACTTTAAAATTAAATAATTTAGCTCATAATTTAAACTCATAAACTTTAAATTTCACTTATTCTTATACACAAAACATATTTACTAACGTTAGTTTAACATGAATATTCATAATATTCTAAGTAAATTGCAAAGAAGATGAAGAAGAAACAGGAAAGGATTACAGATAAGTTTGTTAAATTAATCTTCTACAATCAAAGATTTGTTTCGATTCTACATTTCTCATAATATCCTTCTGTTAATTAAATTAGCCAAGGTGCTTCATCATCTTTATTCTATTTTTGTATAAAGAAATTAAAGATTCTTACTAATTAAATTTTAATTCCTTTGTCTGATGCATCCAGGTAAATAAATTCTTTACTTGATTTTTGCTATTGTACTTCTTTTTCTTCTTCTTCCTCTTCTTCTTCTTCTTCTTCTCCTCCTCCTCCTACTCTCTACAGAATTTCAAAGGCCAATCTATTTAATTAAAAGGTTTATTTTAATTAATTATTATTGTAATGTTCCCTACTACATAATTTCTAATTTGCCTATTTTTTGTGAAAGATAAGGCATTATTAAAATTTTTAACTCTTTAAAATAAATTATTGACATCATCATTAATGATTGAGAATGTTAAATGTAATAAATAACCCGATAAATGTCAATTTTTTCAACTAATTAAGCTCATAAATGACGTCATATATGAGTAAAATAAGTAAAAAAACTGCAATTTATTTTTTTCTCGGCGATATTTTTTAATTTTCTTCTTTATTTATGAAAGAAAATATGAAATTATTATATAAATAATTAAATTTATAACGTTATAAAATGTATTTTAAAGGAAATGTGTGAATACGTCAGCATCTTCGATGAATTTATGCTTATGGATTAGGAATTTCTGTCACTTTTTCATTTAAAAATTGCTAAATTTTGTTTAAAATTCTTTAAAATCCGAATTAAATTTTAATTTTATAAATTCTAAAATTGATTATAATCAATTTATAAAGTTATTTTTATAATTATAATGTGAATTTTAAACGTAAACATCTTTAAAATGTATTTACAGAATCACATTTTTCTCATCATTTGCTTCTTAATGATTAAAAAAAATTTAGGATTAACCTCTAAATTGATAATTAATAATGATTATTCAGTAATTAGCATTAAAAATAAAATATATATATATATTCATAATAAAGTGTGGCCCAAAAGTCAATAAAACGTTATTTCTATGTATTTGTATTAATCGTATTTATCTGTATTTGAATAAGGCAGAAATTTAAATTTTTTAATGGCAACTGACAATTGGGCTACCTTACAATGGTTAACCGATATTTGTGTCACTCTTATAATGGTTAAATGACGTTTATGCCACTCTCACAATAATTAATTAACATTTAGGGTGCTCTTACAACGGTTAAATGACATTTGGACCATCCTTGCATGGTTAACTGACATTTGGACCGCTCTCGCAATGGTTAAGTGACTTTTAGGTTAGTCTGTATTAATTTTTACCTCGAGAATCCATAAAATATGTCATATCATTACTTTACATCACCTTACGATATTACTCTTTTATAGATAGAATTAATACGAACAAATATATTTTATGCATCTACACACACCTTAATTCACGTTATCTTATTAATAAATTCATATATTTAACTAAATATATATATATATATATATATTTTAGCCATTATGCCAATATTTATAATTCTTAATATGAGCAACGTGTGATCAAGTTGCATTTACGCACGCATTTCTGTCACGTTTATTCGATTTTATGCAATTACCATAATCACGTCAGAGATTTGACGCTCAGACAGATAAACGAACGAAGCTGTAAAATAATTTGAACATTTCTACCAAGGCAAAATTCGGGTTAAATTATTATTATCACGTCAATTCTATATTGTTACTAGTCAAATCTGTGTACTATCGCACGTTCGTCACATCAGACGTAGCGACATTCTACTACGTGTTTGATTGGCATCACGTCACTACCGAGCCCGTCTACAAACGATATTTCCTTTTATATTACGTCAGCACATCTTAAAACTCGTGTTTATTATTATATTCATACGAATCAATCTTCATTCTGTTACGTAACTGCAAAATTTCTTTATTACGTCGAATTTTTTCTTTTATTAATTGTTACGTAATAATACGCTATTTTTTAAAATAGAATTTAATGGTGGCGCTGTACTCACTAGAGTTTTAATTATTACGTAGGAATTGATTTTTAAAGAAATCAATCAATTTAAAAGCATAGTTACGTAACAAGTAAAATTGAAATCTTTTAGAAGTAAATGAATTATTACGTCACAATCATTGTTAAATGACGTTTACGAGCAGAATTAATGAAGAAATTGATTTATTTTTAAATTTTATTACGAAATAATTTTAAAATGATCGATTTTATTTATNAAAATCTAATTTGCCATTTTCTAAGTCATATAAGACAAAGAGTCACCTCATTCAAAATAAAGTCAGTTAAATTAATTGTTTAATTTAAAAGTAGTGAAATCTGTGTAAGATGACCACTTTGAGCTGGTCTCTTCAGTGGTCACATTAACAGGTTTCACTGTATTCATAATTGAAGAATATTATAAAGTTACTTTTTGGGCTTAAAATTCTAATACAAAATTAATTTATATTAATTTGATAACTAGAAATTTTTTCAAGACAAATTCCTTAATTTATGCAAACCATAATTTTTAATCTTTTTTAAAAATTTCTTTCAGCAACTTTAATTTCTACTGAAGAACAAGGTAAAAGTACTCTACTAGAAATTGGAAAAAAATTTGTTCTAAACTGCAACATTACAAATCCAGCATCAACGGATATTACCTGGTATGAAAAATTTACGTTTAAATCATCTAAATATTGTAAATTATAATTAAAACAATGACTAGAGTTTTTAGTAATAAAATAATCTAAATTCTTTGTTATGTATTTTTTAAATTATAAACAAGCAAATTGCCATGATTATTCTACACTCAAAGCACAAGAATGTTTACTGTGGCTTGAGCAACCTGATGCAAAGCACGTTGCTCTTTGCATAATTTGAACGAAGATCATTAAATTTACAATAAATTTACCGCGAAATAAGGGAAATTTTTACTGTTTTTAAGGTAATAAACCGTAAATATGAGTTTAAAATTGCTTTTGTGGGTACATAAATATATAATTACAGGTAAGAAATTAAAAATTCTGACTTTAAGTAAAACCTCTGAACCACGGAAACATAAGAAATTGGCCGTTGTTTGCAGGTTATCCTTTAATCATTTCAAAAAGAAAATGTCCGCCGTTTACAGGTGGAAGTTATTAGAAGTTTGTTTACGTTGTTAGCATGAAAATATTTAACAAACTTTCTATAAAAACATAAGATAATTATTCCATTTTGTATTGTTTCGTGCCCCTCTTCGTCCATTTTGTTGCATAAATAATAAATTTTAGAATTGTGATAAATTGAAATTATCTTATTAACACAGAGTAACTCATTAACAGATATAAAATTATAATTATTTACACAAAACTCAAAAATTTTCTCACTACTTAACTCACTTGGTAATGTCGTAATTATCACAAAATTATTCGAAATTTTTCATAAAGTTTTATAAAATATTCAAGGAAATTGGTGTTCTAATTATAAGTAAATGATAAAATTCTACAATATTTATAAAATAACCGTCCAGTCGCGAAACATTGCAATGAGGGGATCAGAAAAGCACGTGATTTGCATTTATTTTTAGGAAAAATGATTAAATTTCTTATTATAAAAAGTTAAAAGTGTCTCATTAGTAATTGATAATAATTACAGTACATAAAAAATGTAATTATAAGCATAAAAGTAAAATATATACACCTGATTTAAATTGTATGATAATTTCGTGATTATCACGAATCTATTGGGTGAATTACAATGTTTCTATGAAACAAACATGTACATGACACTATAATTATACACAAACAATAATATTTAAAAATAATTATAATATAACAAAGAAAATCTGCCATATATAAAGAGGATTGCGATTAAATGCAGAATAAAGGTGCAGAATTTTTAATAAAATTAATTAATTTAGCTATTATTGGACTTGAACGATCCTAATTAGCATTTCCCGTCAATTATTATGAAAAAAAACAGTACAAATATAAAAATGCCCGAAGATTCTCACACCGCTTACTCCTTCCATAATAACGTGATTATCATGAAATGTTAATATCCGATTAGAAAATTTCTATGAACGAATTAAGATAATCACTCCCTAAATACACAGGATAATAAAATTCTGTAATTGTTCATAAAATAACTAAGATAATCTACCATTCAACTAACGTACTACGTAGGAAAAGTAAAGCGAATTACTTAATGACAATTAACTTAATTATCAATTGACTTAGTTCAGTAATCGATACGTTTTGATTATTACTAACCTGGAATGATAATTTAATAATGATAATTACAATCATTTAGAATCCCGTCTCGTATAACAACCGATAAATCATATTTAGATCACATTGTTAAAGCAGAATTGATAATCATTATTAAAACTTAATCACTAAATTATTCATAAGTGATTGTTTATTTATACATTTAATTTGCTTAACAATAAAAATTATACCCTTCAAAAATATGTATATTTAGTTAGAATATCATTAATTATCCGCTTTTATATAAATTATCGATCAAACTCCTAAAGGTACTCCACGATTATCTTCTTCCATAACTCATCTATAATTTAATTAATGATCTACAGTATGATTTTCTAAATAATTAACATTATTATCTCTTATTAATCTAACCATAGCTTTACTGCGATTTATATTTTATTAGATAATTATTAATAAACTCGCCTTTTTTCCCTCCTCTTTCTCCCTCCATTCTCCTGTTTATCCGCATCTTCTATTGGAGAATCTGATTATCGTTAGCAATTATCTCTTAAATAAAAATATTTATAAAGTTTATCGTCATTTAATCCCTTTATAGTTTTAAATATTTACTAAATTAACTATAATAATGTTTATTATTGACAAATAACATATATAAATCTCAATGTAATAATAAAAGTTTCGTGTCCATAAACATTCTGTAAACGTATTAATTGTTGATTATGAGTTCAATTATGAATGAAAATATTAATTAGAGTGTAAATTACAATAAAGTTCGAAGATGTTTTGAGGATATTTCTTTAAAGTTAAGTATTATTTATAATTATTTTAATGCTTTTTAATCAGTTTAAAAATTGGTAAGTTGAAGTCAATATTAATCCACAAAACTGATGCTAAAGAAGTTCTAATTTATCTTTATCCACTTCCATTCCTTATCTTTTTTATTTAATGCCAATTTAAATTTTTCCGAATTAAGCATTATTTAACTATGATAAAATCAGTCTTTTATGTAATCCATGTAAATGCTTTGATACCTTGAAACATAGCTTAACTTTCTCTCCTCCTCTTCCTGTATATATATATATATATATATCAGATTGCACTAATTTAACTTAACTATCCATGTATATAAATGGATTTTCAAGTAGATAAACTAAATCCCATCCATACGGAGATTGATACGGATGGGAGAATGAACTCTAGTTGATGCTGTGCAAATCCAGGAGAGAGAATAGAGAAGAGAGAAGAGACTTGCAGAATTCTAGTGACAGACAGGAGTTTAACGTCACAAAATTAGCGCAGAGACGTAAAATCCACTTCCGTTATATAGAATGTCTCCGTTCAGACTCCCGTCAGACTTGGCCTATCGACCGACGTCAGCACAGCGCATGACCTCTGTCCCGTATATAACGCGCACGGCGCTTCTCCACAACGGTTAGTTCTCATCCGAATCACTAAAGGTGCAGATGTCTTCGAGAGGTATCTCCAACTTGTTCGTTTTCTTAACATCTCTCTCTTCTCATGCTCGACGGAATTGTGGCTAACTCTAACTCTAACGCCACTCGACAACGTCGGAGAGTGTGACTTAATGAACACGTGATTACATATTATATGGGATGTGTGCAACTTCGAAACTATGCCGACCCCGTGGGAACTTTCCTTTGTTCCTTTTCTTTCTCCTTTCGTTCTCCGATATTGTAGGTAAGTGATTTTATCTCACTTAATTCTCTCAATCTCCTAACAGTTTAATTTACTACTTAATACAAAAATTTATAACCATTTCTCTCTTCTTAAACTCATGTTTACTTACGCAAACTCCAGTGTATAATCGCTCTAAAATCTTTAATTTATAAAAAAAAAATTATAAGAACTGTTTTTAATGAAAAAATAAATAAATTTAGAGAAAGAAAATTCCTATGAAATTCTTTTGTGAGATATAAAAAAATAATAAAAATGATAATAAAAATAATGAATAAAAATCAATAAAATAGTTCATTGTACAGTATGTTGATACTTTTACAATTTGATTAATTTTTTTTAAGTTAGATAATATAAAAATTGATTTAAAAGTGTATAAAATATGTCTTTACTTTTATATTTGCAAGTCACATGTTCGAAAAATTGATATATAATCAATTTCATTGAACATGTGACTATAAAACATAAATTAATCAATTTCATTTATTAATAATTAACAACTTATAATGTAATTGATTGTTTTACTAGTTTATTGAGAGTCACGTGCTTGATTTAATTGTTAAAATATTGTTTCAATTTCATTTTATTACAATTAAAAATGAAATGTATTTTATGAAATTGATAATTAGAAATTTACAGCAATTTTATCAAGAATTAAGTAAAAAATAAACGTGGATTTTATATAAAATCTTATATAAAGAATCGTAACCAGAAAACGTAACTATTAAAGTTAATTATATTAATTTTATATAAACATAACGTGATTATTTTTAAAAAATGCAACTTAAATTAATTGAATAATATATAAAAATGGTGGAAAAATGTATAAAAATTCTTCACAGAATTTTAACGTAAATCTTGAAACGTCATAACTAATAAACATCTAAGGACGAGTAAACAAAATTTTATTTATTTTTTTATCACTTTCTATGAGAATATATTATTTTACTCAAGTAAACGCCTGTTTGTTTACTGAATGAAAATTAAATTCTAAACAGAATTACAACCTAAAATATCACAGAAACAAGCTTTACATCAAGCTTTATAACACCAAAAAATATATATATAAAAAATCAAATAAACTACTTACCATTACAGAATTACTTTGCTTTTTTCTGATAACAAACGAAAAGTTATTTTACTTTATATAATTCTTTTATAAATAAATGAATAAAAATTAACTTCCATAAATAAATTAATATTTAAGGTTCTTTACTAAATTATCATTATTATACATTGCTAAATAATTAATTAAATATGAAAAACTTATCACTACATACAATTTATTAAACAGCATGGAGAAGTGGAGTTCTTCATCTTTACTGTAAACTTTTGTCAGTGAATATTTTATCAGATAATTTAATTAATTTACTCAAGAAGATAGAGCTGCAGACACTAAGTAAATTCATATAACCTAAGTTTTCTTTTTAATATACGTTAAAAGAATAATAAAATTAAATTTTCAATTATAATTTTTTGAGAAATTTATTTGTTAAAATTTTGCATAATCTTCCGCGAATTTTAATAAATAAATTACTTTAAAATTATCTTAATTTATGTATTTTTAAAACTGTAATAAATTATAAAATAATACATCATTAATTATATCAGGAGGAAAAAATTTTCGTTAGAACATTTTAATTTATATTTTGTTTTACATATTCCTGAAAATAAATATTGTTTGAATGATTATATATTAAATTTTAAATCGTTAAATTTAAAAATAATTGTAACAATATTTAATTCTTTTGAAGAATTTAAAAACATAATTTTTTTCCTCGTTTATTTTAGTAAAAAAAATTCTTTAAAGTATTATGGAATTTGTCTTCATCAGTATAATTTTTTACATCATAATTGGGAATTTTAAATGGTTAAACTGAGTTAATTATCTTTTTTTTAATAAGGAAAATTAAAGTTAAAAAAATGTAATCTTAATTAACAGAAGTACACTAAAAGTACACTAAGAGAAAGACAAATGATCTTCAGTAAAGTTAATCAAAGTAATATTTATTTTACTCAATTAGACATGTTAATTTAAAGATGGTAAGAACAATCGAATTTTTCAAAACGTAAAAAAAAATTATTAAAAAATTATTTTCAAGAGAAAGAGATAGAGAGAGAGACAATTTGTTTAATAAAATACTTCATATTCTCCATTATCTTCGTAACTTAAGCTTTTTAATGTAATTTGTACAATTAGATTGTTTGTTGGGTATCTGACTTAATTAACACTTGTTTTTTCGCTTTTTTCCCCTACTTCCTCTTTTGTTTTTGATACTCGTGACGTTTTAATTAAAATCTACATTCTTCCTTTCACATTATTTCCTTTAATGTTGAAGAGTATACATATCAATTATCCTTGTAGTTAATCATGTTTAACTGTCTTCCATCAGATTTTCTTGTTAATTAACGAAAAGTTATTTACTTCCCCTTTTTTTATAAATATATAAATTACACAACTCCTGAGTGATTTTCTATAAACCAACAAGTGGAAAAAAATTAGAGAAAGATGCGGAGGAAACTTGGAAATTTTAGGTTAAGCTTCCCCGCACGGCTATCTTGTTGCACTGGTTGGCACGCTTTACAGGGGCAACGTTAGCTGTTTCTCTCATTTTACAACGTTTGAAATGCAAGAAAAAGCTCAGGGAAATATATAAAAAGCATGTGTTGAATATTTTGTAATATCTCAGACATATTTTTTTGCTATTGAAGAAGTTTTTCATTCTTTTTGAAGAAAGAAGATCAAAAATAGAATTTCTGTTTGAAGAGAGAGAGAGTTGGAATCCGTTTTTTTAGTTAGAAACGGATTTTTTGTGCATTCACGTGACTACTTTGGACCTGACTTTTATAGTATCGATTAGAAAAGTATTGTCATCGATAAAATTCCATAAAACTTTTTAAAAGGTAATTAATATAATTCTTAGAACATGTAGTTTCATCTCTATTTTTACGATATACAACGAGGATTAACGTAGATCTAAAAATAAATTTTAAAGCATGAACTTGTTAGCCTTAAACGTAATAACAAATCTTAATTTAGATAAAAAGTAAGTCCTGATAATTTTTAATAAAATTATTAATTAAATATATCGAGTATTATCTTGATCTGGATGAAGATAGTGATTAAAAAATGAAATAAAAAAAATGAAACCATATTGAA
Organism: Centruroides sculpturatus; assembly: GCF_000671375.1. Taxonomy (NCBI): domain Eukaryota; kingdom Metazoa; phylum Arthropoda; class Arachnida; order Scorpiones; family Buthidae; genus Centruroides; species Centruroides sculpturatus. The sequence continues at coordinate 1,785 of NW_019387295.1, read as the reverse complement.
GGAGTCAAAATGCCTTTGATTCAATAAGAAGAAGAATAGTTACAGATAGAAAAATATAATTGATTGATTGAAGTTTGAAAAGTTTTTAGAAATCAATCAATGACCAGAAAACTAAATCAAATTCTTTCATTTTATCCAATGAATCAGTTTAAAAAATAAAAAATAAACAATTTAAAAATTTATTTTAGAAATCTTTTGCCTTATTTTGTGTATATAAACACATAAAAATTACTATTTTAAAGTTAAAATAAGAATAAAACATTTCCAGATACAATTGAATAACGTACAAACTTCGTCTATAAAGTTAGAAAAAAATTCAATTAGAAATATTAAACGAGCTATTGAAAATTAAACTAAACGTAATTGTCTTTGTTATTATTGTAAGTTTAGTATATGAGAAAATTAATTAATTTAATAAAATTAATTTTAATTATATTGAAACTTCTCCACAGTTACTAAGTATACAGAAAAGCACGCTTTATAGGGATAACACTTTCGTTAAGAAATTTTATTTTTAAAGTCAATTAGAAGTCGATAATTCTTAATTATCCATAAAAATCCTTTTATAATTAAATAATTTATTATCTTTTATTGGAATATTAAGTAAAAAACTGCAAGATAATTCTTTAGAAATTAATTTAAAAATTGACTTTTTTTGCTGCAAGGTAAACGAATATTACATAAAAGCATCCAAGATAATTACCTAGTTTTAAACTAGAATTTTTATATTTTTTAATTACAATTTTCGAATATAAATATAGATTCGGTTGCCAAAAACTCTACGCTAAATACAATTAATATTAAAAGATAAATTACTTTCTTTTCTTATCACTTGTAAACCAAAATACACTTGTGACAATTATTAAATTTAAATTACTTATTTTAAAAAATGGAGATTAGATAAGAAAGGAAATAAAATTAAAATTCGGAAAGTTATTATCATTAATTTTTAGAAAGAAAAACAGGAAAATATCAACGATAATTATAAAATTTAAAAAAACCCAGAAAAAGAAATTAATTTTATCTTCTTCCATTATTACAGATAATAAAACGATTCAATTCTCGATCAATAATTCATACATAATAGAATTTTCTTAATTATTTTCCTATGTCCATTGATATATATATAATAATGGAATAAGGTAAAATAATTAATTTATCAATAAAACCCCATAAATAATTATCCAGTTTGGTGGAGAAATAGGAAAATTATTAAATAACATCACAATTTTCTGGATAGGAATTATGTATTTATTTGCTTAAAAATAAACATGATAAACTGTTCTTTGGATGCTGACAGTTTATCCTGCTTATCATTTACACGTTTGGAATTTTTCTTTAATAACTTTATCTGCATTTACTTTTTGAATAATACTTAAATAAATACATTTTATTAAATATTCTGTAAAGTTTTGTTTACTTTTTCATCCCATAAAATGTACTAAAATCTAAAATTCTGAATGCACTTAACATTTCTCCATTTACAATAATTGAAAAGTGGATGTTTACTTACATTTTTCTTAAGATTTTACAAAGAGGAAACCTCATTTTTCCCCCATCTCTAAATAATAATTATTCAGTTTTAAATAACTTTTGATATAATTTAATTAAGAAAATTAATTAAAATAAACATTAAAATGAATTAATTGTTTATATAAAAGATAGGAAAATAAATATTTGTTAAGACGAATCTCGCTTTTAAAGTTAAAATTTAAATGAATTTTTATAGAAATTTATTTGGGTTTTATAATATTTTAGTTTAGTATACATAGTTTCTATAGTTAA
>NW_019387294.1:5453-12739 GCF_000671375.1 Centruroides sculpturatus | reverse complement strand
TTTTAAGCGGACGAAGGGACATCAATTTGAAATAATTTTATTATGCAAAATCTCCATTTATTTATATACAGGGGAAAGTAAAAATTATCCACACTTTACTTTTTTCAATTTATTTACACAAAAGTAGGGTTTGAATAACTGTCATTTTTCTATATCTCTCCTCCCTTTTTGATGCACTTGGTCCAGCAGTCCACAAACTTGCATATTCCCTCCAGGAAGAAGGGTTTTGGTTTATGCACTGCTTACCACACTTCTTTGTCTTTAGAAAACAACAACCTTGTAAAGCATTTTTGAGCGATCCAAAGAGATGACAGAAGGAAAAGATGAGATCTGGGCTGTAGGCACAGTATTCCAGCACCTTGAAACCCAAATGGGTAATGGTTTCAATGGTCTGGCTGACCATGTATGAGTATGCATTTTCATGCAACAACAACACTTTCTTTGACAATAGGCCTCAGCATTTGATGTGAATTGCTGACTTCAGATTGTTGGCCAGCAAATTTCCAGAGAAATTGGATCACTTTGTTCCTCCTTAGTGTGCACTGCTAGTGGAGCAGTCATGTTTACACTGAAACAGAAACAAGAAAAATGACACTATCAACATGTGGCCGTTGGCCATGATATTGGATAGTTGTATGTTTTATTTGGATTAATCTTAGCCTTCTTTTCTGTTTCTTTATTCTAAATTCCTTCTAGAACATTCTTGTCTAACCCTTTTTGCCCTTGGGTAGGATTACCATTTCCACGAAAATAAAGTAGAACAAAAGAGGGAGTGAGGCCCTGGGGCCAAACGGTCAGAGAAGGGGGTAAGTCTGGGTGAGAATCCCAAAGAGGTAGACAGAGAAAAGGTGTGTTCCAGATCTTGAGAAGGACAATGAAGGACTGTGAGGTGCCAAGAGATCAAAGAGAAAAGACTACGGACAGAAAACCTTGAGAAAAAACAATGAAGCCAGAAAGAGACAAAAGGTCTACAACAAGAAAAGGGTCACGAATAAAAGGGAGATTTGAAGTTGTGTCCTACCCAAGAGCATGTCGCTACAAAAACCCCGGGTATTTCCAGTCCTTCCTTTATCCTTTCCTATTCCTTCTAGTTTATCCATCTTCCTTAATTGTAAGATAGTTATAACTTAATCTGGCCCACGTTTGATTGTCTTGCATGTGAAAGTTAACTATTTGGAGGACACGTATTTAACGTCTATGTACATAAAATTTATAAAGTTGTAAAGTTGGGATCTGATGTAAAGAACGTGTTCAGAGAGAATTAAAGTACTTTGTGCTGTGTATAATAATAATTTTTTTTTTTGGTACCTTTTTGCTCACAGAATTAAGTACCTCTCGTTACAAACATTACAAAGGTCAAACTTCCATAATGTGACCACAGTAGTATCAACTGTAAGCATGTATGTGCAGAAGGCAGTGTGACAAACCTAACAATCTGTTATGGCAAAAGTGTGGATAATTTTTTTTAACTTTCCTATGTATATAAAATAATACAATTCTATTAAATTACTGTTAGAAATAAAATGTTTAAAATGAATAAGGATTGAACAAATTATTCTAAAATAATCTGTAAATAATCTATACATTGTAAAGCTGTTATTATTAGCTATTTTTCCTTAAGTAAAACTCAATATTTTATAAATCAAACTAAATATGATGAAAATATTTGTTATTTGAACAAATTTTTAAATTCTGCACTGGTAAGAGTATTGTAGCACTCCCCCAAGGACATTTCAAGTGACATTTAGAACTTATGCTCTGCAAACAAGTTATATAGACACACACACACACACACAATGTATCTACACTATGTGTTCACTAAACTCTATTCTTGTTTGGTAACATGATAAAATAAACTGCCTAACTCAGCATAAACTACACTGTAACAATACATTTTGAAATGGTTTTGATTTTACATTTTGAAAAATGGCAGTTAAAACATGATATAATTTAAAATAAGCCCCAAATACATTTTTACAATGTAACACACATTAAAGCACAAGATATATAAATAGATGTAGGCCTATACATCACTTGTATATAATTTAGTAAAAATATTTATACATTCATTAAATATACAGTAAAGTCCCAGAAACTTGACTTGATAATTCAACATTCCATAAAATTTGCAGTGTCATGAAAAAAGAAAAAATACACAAAATTAATTTTTACCTCTATAATTGAACACTAGGAGGATAAAATAAGTTATCATTCTTCACTGGAAAAACTCAATAACTGACATATATATATATATAAGGTGACCAAACATCCCGCTTTTGTCGGGACAGTCCCAATTTTTAACAATTTGTCCCACATCCTGCTGCTTTTTAAAAAAGTCCAGAGTTTTGGAAAGATTAAGCTTTTGTCAATTATGTGTCAAACTTATGTCTTATGCTTAAGATTTGTAAAGATCATTTTGTATTACATGTATCAGTAAATGTTTGATTTTCACGCACATGTATCAGTGTGCATGAAAATCAGAAATAAAGAAGGCTTGTCTACAAAACCCTTTGTGTTGTGGCAAAGACCGACAGAAAATGGTTTGGGGCACGCAGCTACAGCAATGGAGCAGCACGCCCCATTTTTATTTCATTAACCATCCATAAAAGTATGTCAGTTAGTAGAACAAGGTGCAATAAATCGCACAAATTTTACGAATCACACCAAAAAGTTATATAGTACCTGCTTAGATTATTTAGAAAAGTGGACGGTACAATACATTACAATGACATTGAACATTTTCATTGGGTTATACTAAAACAAGAACTTAATTGGAAAGATGTGCAAAAATCATTCAATCACATTAGTCAACATTTTCCAGATAGTAATATTTCCAAAAACAATCTTTTTAATGAGGTATAATTATTTTTTAAAAAATATATTGATAAGGAAAAGGTTAAATCTTGGGCATTGGAAAAAATCTCAATAGGGAACAAATGGTTAGAAATATTTCATCATTTTGAAACAAACTATGTTCCATACAATAATGCATTAAAAATCGTGGAATATGCACTGTCCTTACCAGGAACCAATGCCACAACTGAATGTGTTTTTTTTCTACTGTAAATAAAGTGTGGACATTGGTAAATCACAATTAAGTGTCGAGACTTTGAAAGCCATATTATGTGTGAAATATAATTTAACAAATTCTTGCAAAAAATTTCATGACATTTTAAACAACAATACCACTCTACTAAAAAAGTTCACTCAACTGAGAAATATGCAAAAGAATAAAGAGTTTTTAAAGATTTATAATAGTGTTATATATCTATTATATTTGTAAATTTTAGATGTTGAAATTAAAAAAAATATAATACAATACAATTTTTGCATTCTTTGATGACAGAATTTTGTTGCTCTATAACAATTTTTTCAACAAGACAACTACTTCCCCTGTCAATTTTGTCCTGCTTCACCAATGTTAAAATCTGGTCACCTTATATATATATTTGACAGTAAACAAACATTACAATCATTACATCAGAAAGATTTAAGAATATCTTCTGTTTACAAGTTACTGAAATTTTTATTTTGCAGATATATACGTTCATTCATTTATAGTTTCTCGGCCTTATGGCTAAGATCAATGGTTCCCACCTATATGTTGTGGGGAAATGTCGGAGCACACCATTTGGTTGGTGATTAAAGCCTTTGATGGCTTATTTTTGTAACTGTGGGCACCACCCCAGGCCCTTGTTCCTGCTCGTCATCTGCTGCGATGGCCATAGTAGGTAGAGGTGACTGACGGTGGTACTTAGCAGGATCTTCATTGATCCCTCAAACTTTAAGGAACGTAGTTCATATATAGTTAATTGGGGTTTTCTGCCCTTAAGCTTTCTATATCTGGTCTAGATTTTCATCTATCTAACTTTGTTCTAGAGATTAAGTAAGGACCGACAGACAGACAATGCCAATGGGAATTTATAAGTCTGCAATTTTTGAAAATTGCAGCCCAATTACATACTTCTACCTGTAGAGCAACCATTACTCCAAAAGGTACAGCATATGTTATGGCACAGGTTATGCAAAGGTTTCATTTTTATTCTAATAATTTTCTGTAGGGTATATATTTCTGACAGTCAAACTGCAGCTCTTCTAGATCCTCACAGCAGCTTCCATATACTTAGTCATAATCATTAAATATGGTGGAAATACATATTCATTATATAAAATTCAGTTTCAATAGAGAATGTGGTTCTCATATTTCTGAAAGGCAATATATGCCTCTTATGACAAGGTTTGGCCAGTCCAGATATATGCTACCACAGGTTATATGCAGTATGTAATAAAAACATGTGGATTTGAATAAAAGTATTTTGTTAGAATCAATAAACCAAAATAAATATTCAATAGTATTTGTCTTTAATATACACATTTGCTAGAACCAAAAAGTATATCTTTCTATTTAATCTTTGTTACATTTTTATTTTATGTACTGTACAGTACTTACTAAACCTTTTAAATTTGCAGAATATTATAGAAAAACTTACAACAGATCTCTAACATCTTGTTCAGCTTCTTGCACAATTTTAGCAAATGCAGCAGATCTGTGACTAAGTTCTGTAATAAAAATAATTCAAATAAAATTTAAACAATATTTATGTTCATAAAAGACATATTAATTGCATTAAGTTAATAATTACAAAGCAATAATACAGTAATAATTATTAGAAATAATTTACAAATAAAAAAAAATTTAACACAGTTAATATTTAAAAAATAATGTGGAAAATGTATAGAAAATTTCTAACCTGTACTAATTTACAGAATTACATATGTAATATCATTAATATTTAAAATTTTAATAACAAAGATATGGTATTTGTTCAATTTTTAAAGAACTAAAAGTTCAATTTTAGTAATAACAGTTCTGTTTTCGTAAATTCCTATTTTTGTTAAATTCATAAAATTGCAAAATAAAATGTTTTGCATTAAATAAATATCTTACAGATCTTGCATGTGCAATAGATTGGCTTAGGAAAGAAAAGTATCAGCCTGCCATCTGGAAAACTCAGATTTAAGTGTTGGTAAGAAATATCAGTAATTTTTCTGTTGTGGATATATCAGATCCCATCCCTCACTACCTACCTGCTTCTATTATGGGCCTGGCTGAATCCATGACAAGCATGGAAAAAAGAGCTATTTAATGGCTACAGGACAAAGTTAAATAATAAAAGAGATTCTTTTTGTAAGATCAAGCAGTTTTACAGATACTTTATAAAAGAATAAAAATATGTATGAATTGAAATGCTTCTGAAAGTGAGCAATTTTTTGTGGTCATATTTTGTATATATGTTAATTTAAGTTTAGTTTTCTTCTTTATTCTTTGTTCCATTCTTATATTCCTTGTAGAATTTTCTTTCCTAACTCTTTCCCCTTGGGTGGTGATGACCAATTCTTAGAACAAAACAAAAGAAAGAAATGCTGAGAGCTAAGGAGTGGAGTAACAGACACTCTTGGCTTGGACATCGATAGGAAAGGAGGTGAAAGGTTTGTACTCCAGGTCGTGTTTCAGCAGTGACTAGAGATGAAAAGAGGCCCATACAAGGTACTAAGGCAAGTTTGGCAAGGAGAGATCACCCTTTTTTCCAAGAAAAAAAAAACCAGGGTTGGCATCCCCACCTAAGATTAACATGAAGCCCAAATACCCACGTTCTTCTAATCCTATTTCTTATATTTTCTATATCTATCACCTCCCTTCTTTCATAGTATTAAGTTAGTTTTTAAGCCTTAATCATAGTTTGTCTTACTTCTATCAAATATTATTGGTACATACTTTTTATGTTGCGAACCTGATACCAATTGTCATTCCCCACTTTTGTTACTACCAAAAAAACTATTATAATTTTGATTGAGGAGGTTGGAATCCTAAAGAACCTTATTCATCACACACAAAAATAAAGATATTGTTTCTTTTTATGTATATTTGTATGATTCCTTTTTGTCGAGGTACATACTTTCACATGTACATCTCATTTTAAAAATTAAAACATTTTCTGTGAATTTTGCAGGTCTTTGAGTTACTTCATTTTATTAGGATAGAACAAGCTAATCATACTACTAAATTAAATTCATCATAATAAAGTTTTAATAAAACATGATATATTAGATGTTGTAACTATATCCTTCATTTAACTGCTTTCTTAAGAAGTTACATATAATCCTAAATTGCTTTTCCAGAGTTAACATCTTTAGTATTCTAGCACTTTTGGGTTCCTATAATCTATCTTCAGAGTTATTAAAAAAACAATTTTCTTTTTAATATTTTAGATTTGAAAACATTAGGTTTTTGTAAATTACTGTGCATATTTCTAACCTGTTAAAGTTAACATAGTCACTTTAACAAATGAAGCAAGCAATATATCTTTAACGGTGGTAAAGTTGGAGAACAGTAATGATACAACACGTGTTAGACTGTAGAGACAAGGATTTCCCCCATCTGGCAATTTTACTTAATCTTTTGCACTATCTGCTGGTATCATAGTTTACCTCCCTTGCTTGTTTATCCCATCTTTTCTATCCAAGACTAGCATTCCTCTTACACTTGTTCATATCCAAAGTTGGTCCACTAATCAGATCTTTTAGCAAGCTCATTATGGGTTCACAATACCAAGCTCATAATGGGATGAGGGACAGTGCCCAATATATCCAAACAGACCACTTCCCAAAAAGTTCCTAACCTGTCCAATTTGATCCTAGTCCCCAAAGTGGTAGGTTGCTGTCTTAAAAACTTCCAAATAAGAAAAAAAACTTGGAAGACAAGTTAAAAATTAAAAGATTTTTCCAATTTAAAAAAAATTACATATATTTAAATCAATATTATAAAGAATTTAAACAAAAGCAATAAAAGTTGTGTATGTCCTCACCCATAACACTCATTCCTTCTCCATTATAATTAAGCAGTTCCTGTTTCACTCTTTCTAGTACCTACAAATTAAAGTAAAAAGTATTCATTAATAACAATGTTATTGTGAATAAAGCAATTTTATTCTAGAAACATTACAAACAATTTAAAGTTTAAAATTAGTTAATATTCAACATCACATGATTAGCTTAAAAATATTTATGCAATGAAATCTAAATGAGGACTTCTATTAAAAAGGTGTTTAGTCTAATAATTCCATGCACAGAAAGCTAGGAAATCATCAATTTCAGCACCTCCATTGTAGACCTAGCAAATTTATAATGGATGTGGAAAAGATTCTCTTAGTGCTACTTTTTTTATAAAAATTCTTTCTGCCCTGTGGGCACTAAGAGGGCCTCTTTTAGGTAGTTCATATATAGTT
>NW_019387294.1:0-3139 GCF_000671375.1 Centruroides sculpturatus | reverse complement strand
ATAATAATAATAATAATAATAATAATAATAATAATATAGAAATTTAATACAGTAGAAACTTGACTTAATGTTCTCAGATTTGCGTATTTTTTTTCACCATGTCATCAAATCTAAATAAACCACAATGTGTTTCTTTATGTTTAAACTTAGAAACTGCAATGATGAAGACACATCAAATCCTGACAAGAAACAAACAAATTATGTTTGATTACTTTCAAAAACAGCTTAACAGTTTATCTTTGTGTAAAACATGTTTAGGGGTGTTGTATATTACATTGCATGAATTATTGTGGAAAAATTTATTCTGGTAATATATGTTTTTTCTTCACTTTATCCATTCTGAATGTACACTTATCTGCTCATCTCTGATAAACGAGAGAAGTGAAGAGAGAAAAAGTTGTCCTGAATCGTGTTTAGAGAGACGCAATGATCTCTCGAGATGTAAACAAATAATTAGCCAATCAGCAATCAGCTTGTGAAACGAGAGACAATGACCAGAATATGGCCCCAGGTCATCTACAGCAATCAATCCAAGTTCAGTTTGGGCACTGATGGTGGCTGTATTTGTATCTGGAGGCCCTCTAGTAGTGATCTAAAGAGACCATGACAGCCCAGCGGTATGTTAATGACATCCTGCAGCCAAATGTGTTACCTTTTATGGCAGGGCTCCCAAGAGCCTTTTTCCAACAGGACAATGCTTGACCACATAGCAAGGATATCACAGAACTGCCTCTGCCACATTGCCACACTTCCCTGGTCTGCCTAGTCCCCTGATTTGTCACTGATTGAACATGTCTGGGAAGCCAAGTTGGACAGCATAGGAGTTTGACTAAGGTTCCGATTTTTAACAATTTGTCCCACGTCCCACGGCTTTTTAAAAAAGTCCCGAGTTTTGGAAAGATTAAGTTTTTGTCAATTATTTGTCATAAACTTATGTCTTATGCTTAAGATTTGTAAAGATCATTTTTTATCACGTGTCAGTACCAAGGTGTGCATGAAAATCGGAAATAAAGAATGCTCCGTCAACAAAACCCTTTGTGTTTGTGGCAAAGACTGACAAAAAGTGGTTTAGGGTGCACAGCTGCAGCAACGGAGCAGCAAGCCTCCCGTTTTTCTTTCGTTAACCATCTGTAAAAGTATAAGTCAGTTAGAAGAACAAGGTGCAATAGATCGTGCAAATTTCATGAATCATGCCAAAAAGTTCTATAGTGACTGCTTAGATTATTTAGAAGAGTGGAAAGTACAGTACATTACAATGATATTGAACACTTTCATTGGGTTATATTAAAACAAGAACTTAATTGGAAAGATGTGCAAAAATCATTCGATCACATTAGTCAACATTTTCCAGATAGTAATATTTCCGAAAACGATCTTTTTAATGAGTTATCATTATTTAAAAAATATATTGATAGGGAAAAGATTAAATCTTGGGCATTGGCAAAAATGTCAACAGAGAACAAATGGTTAGAAATATTTCATCATTTTGAAACAATGTTCCATACAATAATGCATTAAAAATTGTGGAATATGCGCTGTCCTTACCAGGAACCAATGCCACGACTGAACACATTTTTTCTACCGTAAATAAAATGTGGACATCTGATAAATCACAATTAACAAATTCTTGCAAAAAATTTCATGACATTTTAAACAATGACAGCACTCGACTAAAAAAAGTTCACTCAACTGAGAAATATGCGAAAGAATAAAGAGTTTTTAAAGATTTATAATAGTGTTATATATTTATTATATTTGTAAATTTTACATGTTGAAATTGCAAAAATTGTATTGTATTATATTTTTTTTATTCTTTGATGACAAAATTTTGTTGCTCTGTAACAATTTTTTTCAACAAGACAACTACTTCCCCTGTCAATTTTGTCCTGCTTCATCAATGTTAAAATCTGGTCACCTTATATATATATTTGACAGTAAACAAATATTACAATCATTACATCATAAAGACTTAAGAATATCTTCTGTTTACAAGCTACTGAAATTTTTATTTTGCAGATATATATGTTCATTCTTTTACATTGTTCAGGAGTTAAAAGACACTGTATTTCATAATTCAACATGCAGATCAGCAATGAATTATCTATGTTTAAAAGACAATTTGAAAGGCGTACAGATTACGTGATAGAGTGGATTATGTACTGATTTAAATTAAGATGAGCAATTGTTTATTGTAATGATGTGACAACGCTCTCAATTTTAAGTGTCTTGTTCCTGTACATCATACTTTTCCTGTTAACAGCAGAGTCATGCCAGTTATCTATCTCCATTCAAGAGAAAATGTTTGAATTGAAATAATGTTACTTTTGATCCAAACTGATAGTTCATATATAGTTAATTGGTGTTTGCTGCCCTTAACCTTTCCATATCTCATCTAGATTTTCATCTATCTAACTTTATTCTAGAGATTAAGTAAGGACAGACAGGCAGATGCCAATGGGAATTTATAGGTCTGCAATTTTCAAAAATTGCAGCCCAATTACATACTTCTACCTGTAGAGCAACCATTACTCCAAAAAGGTACAGCATATGTTATGGCACAGGTTATGCAAAGGTTTCATTTTTATTCTAATAGTTTTCTGTAGGGTATATATTTCTGATGGTCAAACTGCAGCTCTTCTAGATCCTCACAGCAGCTTCCATATACTTAGTCATAATCATTAAATATGGTGGAAATACATATTCATTATATAAAATTCAGTTTCAATAGAGAATGTGGTTCTCATATTTCTGAAAGGCAATATATGCCTCTTATGACAAGGTTTGGCCAGTCCAGATATATGCTACCACAGGTTATATGCACAAAAATACAGTATGTAATAAAAACATGTGGATTTGAATAAAAGTATTTTGTTAGAATCAATAAATCAAAATAAATATTCAATAATATTTGTCTTTAATATACACATTTGCTAGAACCAAAAAGTATATCTTTCTATTTAATCTTTGTTACATTTTTATTTTATGTACTGTACAGTACTTACTAAATCTTTTAAATTTGCAGAATATTATAGAAAAACTTACAACAGATCTCTAACATCTTGTTCAGCTTCTTGCACAATTTTAGCAAATGCAGCAGATCTGTGACTAAGTTCTGTAATAAAAATAATTCAAATAAAAT
>NW_019387293.1:0-12589 GCF_000671375.1 Centruroides sculpturatus | reverse complement strand
TTAATATTCTGAAAGTGACTACACAAAGTAAAAGATTTATACACACAAAACTATATTGGGAGCTGGAATATTTGTGAAAGTTTTAATGCTTACTTTTTAAAAATGTCTCAAATAGTGTAAGAATATGTATTTTAGATTTCCTGAATACAATGTAATTAATCATTCTTTTGTATTGTTGAAGATGAAGAAAGATAAAGCATATACCATAAAGGCCATAAGTAAGAATAGTAAGAATAAAAAGAAAGCCATACATAATTGGATTGAATACTAATGTCTGCTTTTGAGCATATATATAAATAATCACCAACTCCCTTATAAAGTAAACACAAAACTGAGTTTTATTTTTATTACATACAGTAGTATCTATGTTTTCAGAATATTTTGATTGAAAATTAGACATAATAAAATGAATATAACAATTAACTTTAAAATCATTAAGCTATTTTTTGTTTCGATTTTAGGAATATTTTGATATACAGTGGATTCCGCTTAATTGGGACACTGGTTATTCAGGGCAGCCGCTTTATTGGGCCAAATCTAAAAGAATGGAAGCCAAACTAATAAATTATTACATAATTTAATCGCTTAATTGGGACAGTAGCAGAAAAGGAATTTAGCGAGTTTTGATATATTTTATCCAATATTGAATAGAATTGAATAGAATTGATTTTTAGTAATCTTCCAAAAATATGCAGGCACTATGTACACTAATGTTGTGTAGGTCTAACAATTGGCAGAGACAAAGCGATTTTGTCTTGCTTGGGCAGTTTGGTTTTTCTGGAAAGAGTTGGCACAGCGGGATGTATCACATGGGGATTTTGTCTGAGGTGGGCCTGAATGCGAGTTACTGACCCTGCTCTGGATTTGACTGGACGATCCCCTTAAAAGCAAAGGGACAAAGGCCACTGGACAATTTTTTGAGGTCTCTCTCGACTGAGTTGGAAGACAGCTAGAATTCCCTTGGAAGGTATTGCGTGCATAATTACGTCTAGATTCAGACAGCAGTCATCCTATTGTTGAGACCAGCATCGCACTGGCGGCTTCTACGGACACTCCTGCCAAAGTGGCTCATCTGCAAGTAAAGGAAACTGTGCTCAAAGAAAGACCGTAAAATGACTTTTGGACAAACCCTTTTCTTTCTCCCTTTTAGTTAGGATATGTTCTAACTAAAAAGAAAGAAAGGAAAAATTGTTCGATCAGAAACGGATCGAATGGTCAACCCTTGTTTATGTCACTACTAATACAGTGGAATCCTGGTTAACGACCAAATCGGTTAACAAACTTTTATTTTGCAAAATTTTGTCTCAGATAACAAACTTAATGGCTTTTTGTGTCAAATTTGTAAGCTTGCTTTCACGAAACTTTCTGAACCACTTACGACACGTGGAATCATCAACGGCTCCCTCACCATACACAGAACATATCTTTTTTTTGTGTCTGCAAAGCATTCCTGCCTTTTTGGAAATAAAAAAGCATAATATGTCAAAAATGCTCCTTATTTTCTGCCATTTGTAATGCTTAACAAAATTTTAAAAACACAACTAAGTAACACAACTTTATTCTCAAATACTAGCTGAGATCCCTTTTGTCAAACAACATTGAAATTTTACACATGTGAAGGAAATAACACTTCAGTATTACATTTTTAGCCAGCTGGTGCTAAAAACAAGACAAACTTTTGCATCAACCCAATAGTTTCCAGCCATTCTGGAATCTCACAAATTTCAGTTGCTCTTAGGCGTGCGCAAGGTAAGCATTGCTTTTTCAAGTGTGTTAAACTTCGTTTTTTAGTTTTGTTATTTATACTGTATATTTAATCAATATGGCACCGAAGAAAGAGAAAAGTGACAGTGGAAATAGAAAACGTTTTAGTGTATCATTAAAGAAAGAAATTATTGCAAAATACGAGAATGGTATTCATGTTTCTGACATTGATAAAGAATATAATTTGGCAAAATCGACCATCTCTACAATTATTAAAAACAAAAAAAGCATTTAAGGCTGCCGAAGTGGCTAAAGGAGTGAATGTGATATCGAAACAAAGATCTAAAGTTTTAGATGAAGTTGAAAAACTGTTGCTGATATGGATCAATGAAAAGCAACTTGCTGGAGACAGTGTTAGGGAAGCTATAATTCGTGAAAAGGTTAAAATTTATACAATGACTTGTTGACCCAGACACCCAGTACAAGTGCAGACAGGCAGGACTTTAAAGCGAGCCAAGGGTAGTTTGCTAGATTTCGTCGACGAATTGGCATTCACAGTGTCATAAGACACGGGGAGGCTTCAAGTTCAGATGAAAAAGTAGCAAAAACATTTGTAGATGAATTTACAGAGTTTGTAAAAAGTGAAGGATATGTCTGGAATCAAGTGTTTAATTGCAATGAGACTGGTCTTTTTTGGAAAAGAATGCCTAGACGAACGTACATAACCCAAGAAGAGAAAGCACTTCCCGGGTACAAGCCCATGAAGGACAGATTCACTCTTTTATTTTGTGCTAATGCAAGTGGTAACCTCAAAATCAAGCCACTTTTAGTCTACAATGCTGAAAATCCCCATGCCTTTAAGAGCAAAAATGTGATAAAGTCCAAACTGCCTGTACAATGGAAGGCAAATATTAAGGCATGGGTAACTTGGATTTTATTCACGGATTGGCTCACAGAAGTGTTTGCTCCTACTGTTAAAAATTATCTTCAGGAAATGGATCTTCCTCTTAGATGTCTTCTCTTAATGGATAATGCTCAAGCACATCCACCAAATTTGGAGGACGACTTGGATAGTGAACATGACTTCATCAAGGTCAAATTCCTTCCATCCAACACAACTCTATTACTGCAACCAATGGATCAGCAAGTGATTTCCAATTTTAAAAAGCTGTATACCAAGGCACTGTTTACCATGTGTTTTCAGGTTACCAATGATACCAACTTAACTCTTAGAGCTTTTTGGAAAGAGCATTTTAACATCCTGCATTGTATCAACCTTATTGACAAAGCCTGGAGTGAGTCTCACCGCACTTTGCAATTGGCCTGGAGGAAACTTTGGCCAACTTGTGTCCCAGAGCGAAACTTTCAGGAATTTGAAGAAGAGAGCTCTCCTGATGTAGTGCATGAAATCGTGTCCATTGGCAAGAGTTTGAGAGTAGAGGTAGATGATGAAGACGTGGAGGAGTTGCTGAAAGACCATCAAAATGAACTAACGACAGAAGAGCTGGTTGCCATGCAGGAAGAACAGATGAAAGTCTTACAAGAAGAGCATTCGTCAGAGGAAGAGGCTAGGGAAGAAATCACCAGTGCTGAGATCAAGAAAATTTGCAAAAAATGGAATGATGTGCAGGAATTTATCGAGAAGCACCATCCTAACAAAGATGTCGCTAATAGGGTCGTTAATTTAATGAACGACACTGTGCTAGTGCATTTTAGAAAAATTTTGATTAAGAGAGTAAGACAATCAACTTTAGACCACTTTCTTGTTCCTTATCAAAAGAGACCTCGACTCAAAGAAACTCCCGATGCAGTGCTATCCGATATTTTTATGGAGGGGATTCCTCTTCCAAACATTAAGCTCCGTAAAAACAAAGGTATGTACAGTGCTACTTTATTAAATAAAGTTTACATATTTGTTGCTGTAATAATAGATACTACGTTTTCTTATATTTTCATCAAAGAAAACCCATTTTACAAATAAAATTACAAAAATACTGACGGCTAGAACGAATTAATTGTATCTGCATTAATTTCTATGGGAAAAATTGCTTCGGTTAATGAACAGACTCGTGGAATGGATTACGTTCGTTAACTGGGGTTCCACTGTGTTTGGCAACATTATACAAATCAGTTATTTATCGTCGTGAGTCTGGCAAATTTATAGTACAAATATTTTCTGTATTTTGGTTTAATAAAGCATTAAAATAGGTACCAAATTATAATTATTATTTTTTACCTACTTATTTATTTACCTACGTATTACATATTTTATTATACAATTTATTATTAGTTTGTTTAATTGGGGCAACCTCTTAATTGGGCCAAAATGGATTAGTCCCAATGTGTCCCAGTTAAGCAAAATCCACTATATTGTTATTTTTAAGTGCAATTATTTATTTATTGAGGATGATATTGTCTAAAAAGCATACAAAAGAAAAAGGAGTATAATATTTATATTTTACCATTATTTATGTTATTAACTATCATGACTACAAGGACTGATAGAGTATGGTGTGGTTAGAAAGGGAATAATTATAGGCTTNGTGCTAGCGCATTTTAGAAAAATTTTGATTAAGAGAGTAAGACAATCAACTTTAGACCACTTTCTTGTTCCTTATCAAAAGAGACCTCGACTCAAAGAAACTCCCGATGGAGTGCTATCTGATATTTTTATGGAGGGGGGATTCCTCTTCCAAACATTAAGCTCCGTAGAAACAAAGGTATGTACAGTGTTACTTTATTAAATAAAGTTTACATATTTGTTGCTGTAATGATAGATACTACATTTTCTTATATTTTCATCAAATAAAACCCATTTTACAAATAAAATTACAAAAATACTGACGGCTAGAACGGATTAATTGTATCTGCATTAATTTCTATGGGAAAAATTGCTTCGGTTAATGAACAGACTCGTGGAATGGATTATGTTCGTTAACTGGGGTTCCACTGTATTTGGCAACATTATGCGAATCAGTTATATATCGTCGTGAGTCTGGCAAATTTATAGTACAAATATTTTCTATATTTTGGTTTAATAAAGCATTAAAATAGGTACCAAATTATAATTATTATTTTTTACCTACTTATTTATTTACCTACGCATTGCATATTTTATTGTACAATTTATTATTAGTTTGTTTAATTGGGGCAGCCTCTTAATTGGGCCAAAATGGATTAGTCCCAATGTGTCCCAGTTAAGCGGAATCCACTATATTATTATTTTTAAGTGCAATTATTTGTTTATTGAGGATGATATTGTCTAAAAAGCATACAAAAGAAAAAGGAGTATAATATTTATATTTTACCATTATTTATGTTATTAACTATCATGACTACAAGGACTGATAGAGTATGGTGTGGTTAGAAAGGGAATAATTATAGGCTTTGATACTAATGCATATCATGAAGTCTGCACAGTTCAAATTCTAAACAAAGATCAAAATCAAAGCAATTTTTATCAGGTGTTCCTTGATTTTATTCTTTCCAATAATTTAGAAATTATAAATCAGGGAAATAAGCCAATCTTCATAACTGTAATAAGGAAGGAGATTATATCAATATTAACTTAACAAATATATAGATAAGTAAGTATATTAGAAGTGATGTGTTGATGAGGTTTGGTGTTTAATCACCAACCATACTTTTTGAGATCGATTCCGAGGTAAATAGTGAATGACTGTTCAGACACTAAAAGAGAAAACTCAGATCACTACCAGGGGAAAGTTGAAAGTCTTCTATGCAGAATTATTTTGAAGCTCAAAGACACACATGATCTGGAAATGGCCACTGATGTTTTTCAGCAATCCATTATAGAGTCTTATAATAACTGCCCATTGCTGGCAAGAAAGCAAAGGAAGATAGTAAGGTAGCATTTTAGGAAAGTTAAGCTGATGGATGAACAGGAGTTTATATGAACTCTCTGAGAGAGTATAAATTAGGTATAAATAGAGAATCAGGCTATTGATCGAGCCCATAGATTGGGAAGATCTAATCAAGTGACTGCTAGATGCTATGTAACTGTTTTAAGCAATGAAGAAAAAAATCATGCGTCTTAAAAAACATAAGCAACAGCTTTCTCAAATCCTTATGGAAGATTTAAGCAAAGTAAAGACCCTGTTTTTGGAAGACTTGATCCATCTACTAGATTAAAATCAAAAGTTGAGTTTCAGTTATAGAAGAGAGGTCTATAACTCATGCCAAGATTACATGATGCTATGCTAGGTAAAACAAGTTAGCTCATGCATGATTTTTTTTACTTTTCCCAAGATATTAGTATATGGGTTTGATATGAAAAGCATAAATATCTAGCAGACTTGGAATCGATCATTATTATGGTAGTAGTACATTATTGTTCATGTACTTTCATAATTACAGTTTGTTGGTATTTATATGCAATAAAAGTGTACAAAGCTCAAAGCAAGAATTGTGTGTTCTTGTTTTAAGCCAACCAAGGGTTGGAATAGCCCGAAAAAATTGAAATGGCATGTTAAACAATCAAAGATGGATTTGTACTGTTTTACATGCAAAGATATGTAAAAATGTGTCCAGGGAATTGAAAAAAAAAACTGGAAAACTTTCACCATCCATTAAGGCAGCATATTCAATAAATCAATAACTTGGCACTGCATCATCCTGTTAATGAAATATCACTATAGTAGAAAAGATAATTGATAAGCATATCAAAGTGGCAATGACATAAAGACATCACATAGAAATCAGCTTGCTTATCAATCAGGTAAACCTACAAGGTCAACACTGCATCAATTAGTAGATATAACTGAGAAGACACTGTAGTCTAAAGAAATAGCTCTGGTGGCTTTTCTTGATATTGTGAGTGCATTTAATAACACTCTTTATTAGACCATATCAGCTGTTGTTAGGGAAAAAGGAATTGACGACATTATTTGTAAATGAATCAATTTCATGCTGGATAACAGAATTCAAGCTACAGTCTAAAAGACTGTGGCTTCTTGACTTTCTGGAATGCTATCCACAATTCAGCCTACAGGAACTAGAGTGTAGATAGCACTCAATCTCTACTGCCACCAGGTCATCAGCATAGCCTTGAGTGAAAAAACCACATTCATTGAGTATCATCAGTGATGATCCTTTGGTGAGACTCAATGAATATGGCTCTTTCACTCAAAGCTTTGCTGGTGATTTTGTGATTATCATCTCTGGTAAGTACCCAGGATTAATTATGGAAGTCTTACAGAAAACTGCATTTTGTAGCAGAATGGTATCTAGAGAGGAGTTTGAATGTTAATCCTCAAAAGACCAATCTGGTGCCATTCTCAGACAAGAGAGATTTAAATTTTACTTAAAAGTTATTGTTGAAAGTGTTATTAATATTGTGAGTGAGGTTAAGTACTCTACCTTAGAGTTATACTGGGCAAAAAGTTAATCTGGAATCAACATACAGAAAATAAAATTACCCAGGAAAAGTGTTACTACTGTACTTAGCAAATTGCAACATGAATAATTTTAATACAAATATAACAAACATCACAAAGTCCAATATGTATATATTGTACCAAACAATCACCTAGATATTCAGGCTATAATACGCTGATGTTTCTATCTTAATACAAGTTACACACAACCACATTTTTCCATATGAAAAAACACTGTACCAAAAAGTGGTTCTTTTCTCCATTCTTTTACGTTTTCACTGCTGGTATTAGGGGGATACAGCCCACAGGCTGAGATTTCTCAGAGGATGGGTAAGCACATTATTGTGTTCCAGATCAAAATTTATTCTATCATATACTGCCTTAGAGAAAATATGGATAGAATTATGTAAATAAGAGGGTCTTCATATTATCTGACAGTCAAGCAGATATTAAGACAATTAATTCCACTCAGGTTAAATCTAGACTGGTGTGGAATTGCAAAACCCTTCTTAATGAGCTGGCTTACAGCAATAAAGTTACTTTGGTGTGGGTGCCAAGAAGTTTGGGATAGAAGGAAATGAGAATGTGAATGGACTTGCTAAACAAGATGCATCCTCACTTATGACAGTCAGAACCTTTCTGTGGAACTATAAGAAGTAAAAGGCCATTAAAAAACTGGAAGACTAAGGAAGCTATGGAATAGAACCAAAGAATATGAATATAAAAACACACACATACATTTATCCAAAACCAATAAAAAAATTAAATTCCATATATATATATATATATACCTATGGCTTCAGTTCCATATGAAACTAAAGCCATAGCTGAGTTCATAGGACATGAACATTCAAGACTGATAGTTAAAGAGTCTTCAATGAAATTTACATCTGACTTATTAAAGTTAGATAGGAATCAGATGAGAGTGATAGTTTTCTGACATGCACTATCATCTAAGTAACCATCTGTACAGAATGGGCATCTATAAAGGAGGACCAATTTGTTGGAAATATGGTATGATGGACAAAACTGCCACCTATTTTCTTTGGATACTGCTTTAAATAAGACATTATCTTGAGATTGGGGACTGAGCTTGAGACTGCATACCTAGAACCTGTAAAAAGCCTCTTATACTTTATTAAGAAAAGTGACTTCTACAAAGAAAAAAAGGGCTTATTGGGAGTGCAACATACCAATAGGTATCAGTACTGGAAGGTACAAGAAGGATGCCAATCTCAAAACAAAACAGAACAGATTTTTCTTGACTAATTTCTGGTAAATTGAAAAATTATTATATTCTAATAAATTCATCATTTTATAAATAAATAGATATTTATAATAATTTTATTAACTAGATTTTGTAAATTGTGTCTTAATACGAATATAAAAACACAGTTAAAGTTTACCTAGGGAACCCCAATAGCGGCACTTTGGTTAGGTTAGGTTAGGTTAGATTAACTATATTTTTAGTAGACGTTTCCTTTTTTTTTTTTTTTTGTTCAAGAACTACTGTGACTACCGTGACATAACTAGTGATGTTTGGAACTCGGCAGTCCCACTCTGGGAGGAGTCCGTCGGGACCACGAACAGTCAGAAGCACACCCATTGGGGTTCCCTAGGTATACTTTGACCAAACTATCCATTATATTTTGCAAAAATACAACCAACTGCAAATGCAATATAAAAAACACACACACGAAAACATCCACAAAATCGAATAAATCGAAACACCTTTTACGGCAGACGAAGTTCAAAGAATGCTAACATTTTCGAACCTGTTAATGGTCGAAAGTGAAATGCCATTTTACAACTTCCATCATTCACTTTTCAAACATTCCACTTTCAGTTGTCCCTGTCTGAAAATTAACTGGATTGAGAACATTATTGTACCATAAACTTCACCCATTGTTTATAAGCCATACACCAACGTTTTCTCTCTCAATGTTATTTACAATAGAGGCATATATTACCGAAATGCTAAATATTTAAACTCAGATTTAGTTTTTTTAATTAATTAAAAATGAATAAAAGTATATTTTTCTTTCTATAATTTACTTTTGATTATATTTTAAAGTATTTCTTTATAATAAATTACATATATATATAAATTTTGAAACAAAAGAGAAACAGATGATTTATACATAAAGAAACGTGGTATTAAATTCAAATTTGAAATAGACATATTTTTGTTATTAAATTACGAGATCAATAAACTTATTTCATCTTATTTTTCATAATATTTTAAAATATGACTTTTTATTAAACGTATATTTTATTTATTTAAATCATAAACGAAACACTCGGTTAATAATTTATACCAATAAAAATAAACGAAAAACTTACCCGCGACCTTTAATTTGAATCGTTTGCAAAATACGATTTTATAACCACCGCGACAGTTTCGTATTTGATAACATTTCGATGTTTAAGTCGAATCGATAAGTTTATAAAGAAGATGAATTTAAATATTTAAAAAATAAATAATTGATATAAAATGAATGGAAAAAATTGTAAATTTTAAAATTTTGAAATTCAGGCAACATTCAGCTATTTTAATTGTAAAAGATCGATAGTCCCGGAAGTTAGGCTGTTCTGTACTTGTGCTTTAAAGTTGTTTATCGAAGGAGTAAAAGAAGACATTTAATTATTGTTGGATTATAATAGAAGATATTGTGAAATGTTATTTATCTTCTCTGTTTTATGATCGTTTTAAGGAAAAAGCCGGTTATGCAATGGAAATCGTCATTAGTATTGGACCCGGGGACTAAAGATGGCACCGAATCGACTTGACTCGATTATGGTTGATTGTCGGCAAAGAAATTCTTCCTCCGCATCCAGCGATATTTAACAGTTTGTCTGTCCGTTCGTCCATACCTACTTTCAGTTTTCTTCTTCCGTTCATAGGCATTCCATGACTTCAATAGGAAGACCTAAACGACACCGAAAACCAAACTTCACGGAACAGGAAAAGATGATTGTTTTAGAAGAATTTGAGAAATGTAGAAATATCCTTCACGCACGTTCGTGTGACGGTGTCACGACGGATAGGAAACAAGCAGCGTGGCAAAGTATAGCCGAAAAACTGAATTCGTATAATAAAGCCGTGAAGCGTACGGGTGACGATATAAGAAGTAAATGGAAGAAAATGATAAACGAAGCCAAGAAAGAAGCGGTTCAACGTAAACGTAAAATGCCAAACAGTAATCGACCTTTGCCACCTATATCTACTATCTCTCAGAGGATCATAGATATGTACTCGGATTCTCCTTCGTTTGCGGGCTTAGCCGATAACGACTCGAATCCCGATATGAAACTAAAGTTTTTGAAACTTTTATGGGATGAAAGTGATAAAGAAGATAATAACGAAGATGCTGAAGATGAAACGAGCGTAGAAGATCATAGGGTTGTCAGTACGACGTCCAGTCCCAGAAAATCAAACAATTCCGTTTACCACGCGGACGAACCACCTGCAGCTAGTTCTTCTTATTGTCCGACTTCGTGGCCCACACCTGTTATTGACTCTATATCTTCCCTGTCTGTAGTCCAAAACGGACGAGGACTCCAACATCATAAACAGCTTAGCGAAGATGATGTGCATTCTCTTCAGCTGGAAGTATTAAAGATGGAGAAGGAGAAGCTGATAATGGAGATGAGAGTGTTGGCAAAAAAAGAAGAGAAGTTAGATCTGGAAATGAATTATTGGCGCCACAAAAACATTCTCATACAATCCGCATCCGATATGTAGTGTTTGATGTGGATAATTTTTTTTTTTTATTAATTGACCAAAGTTATATAAATTGAAAAAAAAGCTTATAATTACTTAACATTTTATTTGATAGAAAGGTTTTTCCATTATTATTATTATTATTGTTGTTGTTGTTGTTGTTTGAATTTGATGGATGAAGTTAGGATCATAACGCTACTAATTTCATAAATATATTTTATTCCTAATAGAATTATTATTATTTAGTAGGGGAGGGATTAAGTTATTATTATAATTATTATTTGAAAAATTAAATAATGATAATGTGACTTTTTTGAGAGAAAAGGCAATATTTGTTTTAGTTTAAAAATTATGAAATAATTTCATGTGGTTTTATTTTTGATTTTTTCTGGGTGATTTAAAAAAATCAAGTTTTAGAAATGGAGCTACCTGATATTCGACCAATTAATGTTAGACCAATTAATTAGAACTTCCAAAACATCCGACTTTAACGCGAAATATTGAGAAAAAATATATATATAAATAAATATATATCTTCATCTCAGGACTTTGCTGTACTTTTAACGCCTTCACGTGAAAATCATGTCACCAATTTTTATGTCGACTTGTCTCTATTGAAAATAGAGACCTGTTTGGTGCATAAAGTATACGAGCTTCTCTATTGAAAGGAACAATAATAAAAAATAAATAAAAAAGGCAATTTTATTTCTTTATTTTTTAGGATTTTATTTAATAAAAGATTATCGTCTCGGTAAAACCTATTTTTTATGTTTTAAAGACTGTGGTGGTTAATTTTGGAAATATCCAATATAACCCTAAAGTTTAAAAAAAAGAAACAATGTGTACGGAAAAGTTACAGAAGAAAAAATAATAATAATTATTGTGATTGTCATTATATGTAGACGTTGATGTGATGTAATTACAAGGAGTGTTTTATTGCTTCAAGCAAAGGTCTCTAG
Organism: Centruroides sculpturatus; assembly: GCF_000671375.1. Taxonomy (NCBI): domain Eukaryota; kingdom Metazoa; phylum Arthropoda; class Arachnida; order Scorpiones; family Buthidae; genus Centruroides; species Centruroides sculpturatus. The sequence continues at coordinate 806 of NW_019387293.1, read as the reverse complement.
ACCAAATGATCGGATGTCATTTTTTTTTTTACTCTCCCGTCTAATGACAAAAAATTGTATATACAAGAGATGACAATAAATAGGTTGTTGTAAGTTGTCCCCTGCGAAATCTTGTAATATAAAATTTCACAATTCTCGGTAAATTTTTGAAATTCAGGCAACATTCAGCTATTTTAATTTTTATCGTTAATTTCTCCGAATTTGTAGATTTTAGGCTTTTTATTTTTTAAGAAAAACAATTTGACTGTAAAAAAAAATTACAATTTAATGAATATTTAAAGTTAGTTGTAATTTCAGGTAGCATTCAATTGTCTTAATTTGTAATTTTTAGATACCAGTAACATTAATTTCTCTATTTTATAAAGTTTTAAAATTTCACTTTAAAAAAAAATAATTAAGCTTATTAAAGCTTTATTTAAGTTGTAAAATTTGTAATTTAGGTAGCCAAATTTAAAACTTATTGTTCAAAAATCGGTCAGTAGATCTAGAAATGCCCAGGAGCCATTTTTGACGCGCTCACTATTAACATTTACAGTCGACCCCCCCTATAACACTGTTGATTATTCCTTTTTATATGAATTCCATGTTGTACAAGTCACTTAGATTTTACAAATATGTGATCCATTCACAGCCCGGCACACGTATTTGTAAAATCTAAGTGACTCGTACAACATGGAATTCATATAAAAAGGAATAATCAACAGTGTTATAGGGGGGTCGACTGGTATTGTAATATACAGTACATGTTACATCTAATACTTAAATTCGCTTTAGCAATCAATGAAAATTGACTTAATCAGTGGTTA
>NW_019387292.1:0-12243 GCF_000671375.1 Centruroides sculpturatus | reverse complement strand
TACTGAGAAGTGATTTTTCTACGAACAAAACCACTATGACGTCATTTACCACCATCTGCAATATGAAGATTGCAATGGATGACACCGGAAAAAATATTAATATATAAATATATTTATTTTTTACTGATTTTTTTGACTTACCTGTTTCTTGGGATTAACTTTATTACAACGAATATTTTGCAACCGAAGTCGATACAATTTTTTTTTTTTTTAAAGTTAAGCATATATATATATATGTGTGTGTATGTATTTTTTTTTATACCACGTCACTCTTCTGATATATAGGCTGAAGTTCTCAGCTCTTCGTAAATCCTGCGCCTCTCCCATTGCTGCCACATTATGTAACCCTCCTCCCAGCCTATTAGCCGCCCAATTTGTTATCTGTTAGCTCAGGCAGAGCAGGTTCCCGCGAAGGTGGAGCTTGTAGCTGTGGGTGTTGCTACAATGCGTGACGTAGTCGAACCGCACACCCTATTCGACGGCTGGAATTGATCGTGTCCAGTCAGTGTTAGGAGAAGCGTGTTGAAGCAGTCGAGATTAAAGTCGTTCGGGGGGCTCCTTGTCTTCTGCTCCGTGTCTTGGGTCTTCTGCGTGTTGTTTTTGTTTTTTTGGCTGTGTCTTGAGGGAACTTTTTTTTTAAAATCCGTTTCTGTTCTGTTCAGTCATGCAACTGATCGGCTACATGTCTTCGTAAACATGAAGGTGGAAAAGTTAGAAACAGGACTACCCGAAAGTGAAGTACAACACGGTTTGACTACTGGGAATATGTTGGTGTCTGGGGGTGAATTCGGGCATCAAGATCCGAATGGACCTTCGACGTCGTCGTCTCTACACGAAAGTGATTCGGGAGAGAAAGCCGTGGCTCCTACTAAGAAGTGTGGTGCTGGTGTACGACGTCAGGAAAAGCCTCCTTATTCTTACATAGCTCTAATCGTCATGGCCATTCAGAGTTCACCATCCAAAAGACTTACTTTGAGCGAGATTTATCAATTTTTACAACAACGTTTTGCGTTTTTTAGAGGTAGTTATCAGGGATGGAAAAATTCAGTCAGACACAACTTGTCTTTGAACGAATGTTTTATCAAGCTACCAAAAGGGTTGGGAAGACCAGGTAAAGGACATTACTGGACTATCGATCCTGCCAGCGAGTTTATGTTCGAAGAAGGATCCTTTAGAAGGCGACCACGTGGATTTCGTAGAAAATGCCAAACTCTAAAACCGTTTACACCTACATATTACCCAGGAACCATGCTAGGTTCTCCTTACGAAGTCTTAGGTCAGCCTAGTCCCAACGTGTCTTGCAGTGCACCGGCACCGTCTGTGATGTCGACTGCAAACATGAGCGCTAGTAATCAACCTTATTTGAACGTCGACCAGCAACAGAATTACCAAAATTCCCAACTGACACCCTGCAGTTACAGTTATCCTTCGAGTAACGTGCAGCTTACCAACGGTCATTATCTATCTAGCTGCTCTCTATCCAGTTCTGGAAATCTGACCCCCATGACTCCACCGGCACCTTCTGCTGAATATGGAGTAGCACCGGCTCAATCTCCCATTCATCAATTATACAGTGCCACAAATTTAGACAGGACCGAACCACTCCTGGCTTGGTCCACGTCTTGCGGAGGACAATACCTAAAACCACCTTCTCTGAGTCCGTCCAGCAGTCCTGCAGCATCATTACAATCTTTATCACCGAATACAACGACGACTTCGAGTATGGTACTCTCTGCAGATCCTACAGTTTACCAGAACAGCGCACAACAGTTGAGTCAATCCTTTATGACCACAGAAAACATGGACATGGATCTCAACGGTGAGTTTACATTATTTAAAAAAAGCTTAGTATAAATTTTACCTGTCAAAAATTAATATCGAAGACGTAACAATCATACGATATAATCGTGTGTTTAGAATTTATTTAGTCTCCAATTTCTTATTAAAATAATAATACAGAAAAAATAATAATTTTATTTTAATAGGTCACTGTACCATTTTTCTTATTTTTAACTTATCTTTTGAATATTATCGTTTAAATAATCTGTAAATACTGGGTAATGACGTCATGGATTTTTACCCTTCTACGCACATAAGCTGTATTATTACGAAATTATAAATCGAATTCCATGTAAATCGTAATATCATCATCGATTGACATAACGGGTTTTTCTTATGAGAACTTTCTATTGATATTTTATACATAAAAACAATTAGATTTAAGAAATTCAAAGCTAATTTAATTTTTTTAAAATTATATATAAGCTAAAACTAGCATTTATAGAATGTACTGATGTACTGTGGGCTAGTGTTTATGAATTTAGCTTATCTTTCAAGCATTAGTCTCATATAAAATGATTCTAAATCAAGCTTTTGTCAAAATTATTTTAAATAATCTTTTTAATATCGTAGACTAATACACTAATAACTGTATTCAAAATTAGAAAACGTAATAATGAGGTTAATAAAGGTTAGAATTTAAATTTAGAAAAGACTTTGGAGTGCTCATTATATAAAATTTTCATACTTCTTTTATAATTTTTTGGTGTCAGTTTACAATAAGACTTAACACAGAGAGGAAAAGAGTTAGAAGATAGAAACTTTTAAGAAAATAAAAATCCGGATACAATGAGAAATTTCAAATATCTGTACAATGTAACAGTGTAATATTTCAATAAGGAAGAACAGTGATATATTACACAAAGAGCAATGTACTCTTTTCGTTGGACACAATTGCCATGTATCATTGTATCAGCGTATCAGTTATCATTTGGCACGCTTTATTCTTTTAGATCAAGTAACAAAGGACCCTCATTCACTTAGCAATATAACACACATGACTAATATATCACGTAATATTTTTTGTGTCCGGTTTTAATAATTTTATACACTTTTTTTATATTAAAAAAATACATATATATTTATTAATATTACATAAAATGAATAATAAAATCTCCGAATAGATATTCGTTTCGGGAAAGTTTTAAAGATAAAATTAATGTTTATTTTTATATATTATTTTCTGAATTGCTTAATAGTCTAATAATAAATAAGTAATTGTCTTATAATAGTTTAATATTGTTTTATTAAATTATAATCATTTGACTACGTTGTAATTCGAGCTTATAGAAAATAAAATTTAAGTATCTATATCTAAATTAGAATCTGTTTAATCGCTATTTTATATAATATATTTATATTTATGATATTACTTTCAAATATAATCTAACTGAGCTCATAGATTAATTAGAAGTAGTGATTATGAATAAAGAACAAGCAGACTGGACTTAGATTTGTTGTGGTTCTAAGTTATAGCTCATAGTAGGCCTTTCCCTTTACCAAATAACAATATATAAAAGTATGATACCCTAAATTATACACTCACAATGCCTTAAAAATGTAGGCCTTAAGCTGCAGATTAATATATATTTATAATTTAATAATGCAAAAAGAACTGTAAATCGAACCATCTACATGATACTGATACTTGACATACAGTACATCTCTCTTAATTAATGCGTAGACAATAAGAACATTAACTGCTAATTAACACTTAAATCTATTTAANTTGTCAAAATTATTTTAAATAATCTTTTTAATATCGTAGACTAATACACTAATAACTGTATTCAAAATTAGAAAACGTAATAATGAGGTTAATAAAGGTTAGAATTTAAATTTAGAAAAGACTTTGGAGTGCTCATTATATAAAATTTTCATACTTCTTTTATAATTTTTTGGTGTCAGTTTACAATAAGACTTAACACAGAGAGGAAAAGAGTTAGAAGATAGAAACTTTTAAGAAAATAAAAATCCGGATACAATGAGAAATTTCAAATATCTGTACAATGTAACAGTGTAATATTTCAATAAGGAAGAACAGTGATATATTACACAAAGAGCAATGTACTCTTTTCGTTGGACACAATTGCCATGTATCATTGTATCAGCGTATCAGTTATCATTTGGCACGCTTTATTCTTTTAGATCAAGTAACAAAGGACCCTCATTCACTTAGCAATATAACACACATGACTAATATATCACGTAATATTTTTTGTGTCCGGTTTTAATAATTTTATACACTTTTTTTATATTAAAAAAATACACTTCGTAAAACCTGCGCCTCTCCCATTGCTGCCACATTATGTAACCCTCCTCCCAGCCTATTAGCCGCCCAATTTGTTATCTGTTAGCTCAGGCAGAGCAGGTTCCCGCGAAGGTGGAGCTTGTAGCTGTGGGTGTTGCTACAATGCGTGACGTAGTCGAACCGCACACCCTATTCGACGGCTGGAATTGATCGTGTCCAGTCAGTGTTAGGAGAAGCGTGTTGAAGCAGTCGAGATTAAAGTCGTTCGGGGGGCTCCTTGTCTTCTGCTCCGTGTCTTGGGTCTTCTGCGTGTTGTTTTTGTTTTTTTGGCTGTGTCTTGAGGGAACTTTTTTTTTTAAAATCCGTTTCTGTTCTGTTCAGTCATGCAACTGATCGGCTACATGTCTTCGTAAACATGAAGGTGGAAAAGTTAGAAACAGGACTACCCGAAAGTGAAGTACAACACGGTTTGACTACTGGGAATATGTTGGTGTCTGGGGGTGAATTCGGGCATCAAGATCCGAATGGACCTTCGACGTCGTCGTCTCTACACGAAAGTGATTCGGGAGAGAAAGCCGTGGCTCCTACTAAGAAGTGTGGTGCTGGTGTACGACGTCAGGAAAAGCCTCCTTATTCTTACATAGCTCTAATCGTCATGGCCATTCAGAGTTCACCATCCAAAAGACTTACTTTGAGCGAGATTTATCAATTTTTACAACAACGTTTTGCGTTTTTTAGAGGTAGTTATCAGGGATGGAAAAATTCAGTCAGACACAACTTGTCTTTGAACGAATGTTTTATCAAGCTACCAAAAGGGTTGGGAAGACCAGGTAAAGGACATTACTGGACTATCGATCCTGCCAGCGAGTTTATGTTCGAAGAAGGATCCTTTAGAAGGCGACCACGTGGATTTCGTAGAAAATGCCAAACTCTAAAACCGTTTACACCTACATATTACCCAGGAACCATGCTAGGTTCTCCTTACGAAGTCTTAGGTCAGCCTAGTCCCAACGTGTCTTGCAGTGCACCGGCACCGTCTGTGATGTCGACTGCAAACATGAGCGCTAGTAATCAACCTTATTTGAACGTCGACCAGCAACAGAATTACCAAAATTCCCAACTGACACCCTGCAGTTACAGTTATCCTTCGAGTAACGTGCAGCTTACCAACGGTCATTATCTATCTAGCTGCTCTCTATCCAGTTCTGGAAATCTGACCCCCATGACTCCACCGGCACCTTCTGCTGAATATGGAGTAGCACCGGCTCAATCTCCCATTCATCAATTATACAGTGCCACAAATTTAGACAGGACCGAACCACTCCTGGCTTGGTCCACGTCTTGCGGAGGACAATACCTAAAACCACCTTCTCTGAGTCCGTCCAGCAGTCCTGCAGCATCATTACAATCTTTATCACCGAATACAACGACGACTTCGAGTATGGTACTCTCTGCAGATCCTACAGTTTACCAGAACAGCGCACAACAGTTGAGTCAATCCTTTATGACCACAGAAAACATGGACATGGATCTCAACGGTGAGTTTACATTATTTAAAAAAAGCTTAGTATAAATTTTACCTGTCAAAAATTAATATCGAAGACGTAACAATCATACGATATAATCGTGTGTTTAGAATTTATTTAGTCTCCAATTTCTTATTAAAATAATAATACAGAAAAAATAATAATTTTATTTTAATAGGTCACTGTACCATTTTTCTTATTTTTAACTTATCTTTTGAATATTATCGTTTAAATAATCTGTAAATACTGGGTAATGACGTCATGGATTTTTACCCTTCTACGCACATAAGCTGTATTATTACGAAATTATAAATCGAATTCCATGTAAATCGTAATATCATCATCGATTGACATAACGGGTTTTTCTTATGAGAACTTTCTATTGATATTTTATACATAAAAACAATTAGATTTAAGAAATTCAAAGCTAATTTAATTTTTTTAAAATTATATATAAGCTAAAACTAGCATTTATAGAATGTACTGATGTACTGTGGGCTAGTGTTTATGAATTTAGCTTATCTTTCAAGCATTAGTCTCATATAAAATGATTCTAAATCAAGCTTTTGTCAAAATTATTTTAAATAATCTTTTTAATATCGTAGACTAATACACTAATAACTGTATTCAAAATTAGAAAACGTAATAATGAGGTTAATAAAGGTTAGAATTTAAATTTAGAAAAGACTTTGGAGTGCTCATTATATAAAATTTTCATACTTCTTTTATAATTTTTTGGTGTCAGTTTACAATAAGACTTAACACAGAGAGGAAAAGAGTTAGAAGATAGAAACTTTTAAGAAAATAAAAATCCGGATACAATGAGAAATTTCAAATATCTGTACAATGTAACAGTGTAATATTTCAATAAGGAAGAACAGTGATATATTACACAAAGAGCAATGTACTCTTTTCGTTGGACACAATTGCCATGTATCATTGTATCAGCGTATCAGTTATCATTTGGCACGCTTTATTCTTTTAGATCAAGTAACAAAGGACCCTCATTCACTTAGCAATATAACACACATGACTAATATATCACGTAATATTTTTTGTGTCCGGTTTTAATAATTTTATACACTTTTTTTATATTAAAAAAATACATATATATTTATTAATATTACATAAAATGAATAATAAAATCTCCGAATAGATATTCGTTTCGGGAAAGTTTTAAAGATAAAATTAATGTTTATTTTTATATATTATTTTCTGAATTGCTTAATAGTCTAATAATAAATAAGTAATTGTCTTATAATAGTTTAATATTGTTTTATTAAATTATAATCATTTGACTACGTTGTAATTCGAGCTTATAGAAAATAAAATTTAAGTATCTATATCTAAATTAGAATCTGTTTAATCGCTATTTTATATAATATATTTATATTTATGATATTACTTTCAAATATAATCTAACTGAGCTCATAGATTAATTAGAAGTAGTGATTATGAATAAAGAACAAGCAGACTGGACTTAGATTTGTTGTGGTTCTAAGTTATAGCTCATAGCAGGCCTTTCCCTTTACCAAATAACAATATATAAAAGTATGATACCCTAAATTATACACTCACAATGCCTTAAAAAGGTAGGCCTTAAGCTGCAGATTAATATATATTTATAATTTAATAATGCAAAAAGAACTGTAAATCGAACCATCTACATGATACTGATACTTGACATACAGTACATCTCTCTTAATTAATGCGTAGACAATAAGAACATTAACTGCTAATTAACACTTAAATCTATTTAAGTGCTTACTGTTAAAGTTTAAATTTTTTAACTATAATTTTCTAAGATAGAAAATTGTGTGAAGAATAAAATGGCCTGTAAATTGTTAAGAGGAATGCAAACTTGTTAGGCCTACAGATTAATCATTATAAACTAAAAATATTTTAAAAAATAACTGTTTTATCAGTGAAAAATTTATGTAAAGTATTTTTTTTTAGCGTATTAATTAACTATTCTATTGTGGTCCATAAGTAAGAATCAATTAACCGAAGAGTCACAAAGGAAGCATTCCTCAACTTTTCTATTCTTTCTCTCTCAATTTTAAGTTATTTCAATCTTAGACCAATACTATAGTATCTTGCAAGTCCAATTTAATTATTTATATTAGTGTTATTTCAGGTGTTAAGTTCTAATTCTTTAACGCATATCTAAAGGAATTCTATTATCATTAAGACTGTAGAAAACAGTCTGTTTATCCGTTTATATACATTTAAATTTATTACTACACTTAATAATTTATAAATGTATAAATGTATTTACAAATTATAAAAGAGTTAATTTTGATGATACGGCATTTTATAATCATTCACTGTCACTTTTAACTATGCTACAATCGTTTAATATTCACTTGATAACTCATTTTTTTGATAAATATTTATATTTTTTATATAAAATAATATATTTATTAGTTAAAATAATAAATTATATTCATTAAAGAAGACAAATTCTCCATTATCTTTGTGCTTATGTATCAATAGAATTACTTTGTTATTGTAGAAATTCTCTTAGTTAATAGACAAAAAATATCAAATTTATTTAATTTAAAGCTAGGAAATAAAATAAATATCTATATATAAAGATGGCATTTNACCATCTGCAATATGAAGATTGCAATGGATGACACCGGAAAAAATATTAATATATAAATATATTTATTTTTTACTGATTTTTTTGACTTACCTGTTTCTTGGGATTAACTTTATTACAACGAATATTTTGCAACCGAAGTCGATACAATTTTTTTTTTTTTTAAAGTTAAGCATATTTATATATATATGTGTGTATGTATTTTTTTTTATACCACGTCACTCTTCTGATATATAGGCTGAAGTTCTCAGCTCTTCGTAAATCCTGCGCCTCTCCCATTGCTGCCACATTATGTAACCCTCCTCCCAGCCTATTAGCCGCCCAATTTGTTATCTGTTAGCTCAGGCAGAGCAGGTTCCCGCGAAGGTGGAGCTTGTAGCTGTGGGTGTTGCTACAATGCGTGACGTAGTCGAACCGTACACCCTATTCGACGGCTGGAATTGATCGTGTCCAGTCAGTGTTAGGAGAAGCGTGTTGAAGCAGTCGAGATTAAAGTCGTTCGGGGGGCTCCTTGTCTTCTGCTCCGTGTCTTGGGTCTTCTGCGTGTTGTTTTTGTTTTTTTGGCTGTGTCTTGAGGGAACTTTTTTTTTTAAAATCCGTTTCTGTTCTGTTCAGTCATGCAACTGATCGGCTACATGTCTTCGTAAACATGAAGGTGGAAAAGTTAGAAACAGGACTACCCGAAAGTGAAGTACAACACGGTTTGACTACTGGGAATATGTTGGTGTCTGGGGGTGAATTCGGGCATCAAGATCCGAATGGACCTTCGACGTCGTCGTCTCTACACGAAAGTGATTCGGGAGAGAAAGCCGTGGCTCCTACTAAGAAGTGTGGTGCTGGTGTACGACGTCAGGAAAAGCCTCCTTATTCTTACATAGCTCTAATCGTCATGGCCATTCAGAGTTCACCATCCAAAAGACTTACTTTGAGCGAGATTTATCAATTTTTACAACAACGTTTTGCGTTTTTTAGAGGTAGTTATCAGGGATGGAAAAATTCAGTCAGACACAACTTGTCTTTGAACGAATGTTTTATCAAGCTACCAAAAGGGTTGGGAAGACCAGGTAAAGGACATTACTGGACTATCGATCCTGCCAGCGAGTTTATGTTCGAAGAAGGATCCTTTAGAAGGCGACCACGTGGATTTCGTAGAAAATGCCAAACTCTAAAACCGTTTACACCTACATATTACCCAGGAACCATGCTAGGTTCTCCTTACGAAGTCTTAGGTCAGCCTAGTCCCAACGTGTCTTGCAGTGCACCGGCACCGTCTGTGATGTCGACTGCAAACATGAGCGCTAGTAATCAACCTTATTTGAACGTCGACCAGCAACAGAATTACCAAAATTCCCAACTGACACCCTGCAGTTACAGTTATCCTTCGAGTAACGTGCAGCTTACCAACGGTCATTATCTATCTAGCTGCTCTCTATCCAGTTCTGGAAATCTGACCCCCATGACTCCACCGGCACCTTCTGCTGAATATGGAGTAGCACCGGCTCAATCTCCCATTCATCAATTATACAGTGCCACAAATTTAGACAGGACCGAACCACTCCTGGCTTGGTCCACGTCTTGCGGAGGACAATACCTAAAACCACCTTCTCTGAGTCCGTCCAGCAGTCCTGCAGCATCATTACAATCTTTATCACCGAATACAACGACGACTTCGAGTATGGTACTCTCTGCAGATCCTACAGTTTACCAGAACAGCGCACAACAGTTGAGTCAATCCTTTATGACCACAGAAAACATGGACATGGATCTCAACGGTGAGTTTACATTATTTAAAAAAAGCTTAGTATAAATTTTACCTGTCAAAAATTAATATCGAAGACGTAACAATCATACGATATAATCGTGTGTTTAGAATTTATTTAGTCTCCAATTTCTTATTAAAATAATAATACAGAAAAAATAATAATTTTATTTTAATAGGTCACTGTACCATTTTTCTTATTTTTAACTTATCTTTTGAATATTATCGTTTAAATAATCTGTAAATACTGGGTAATGACGTCATGGATTTTTACCCTTCTACGCACATAAGCTGTATTATTACGAAATTATAAATCGAATTCCATGTAAATCGTAATATCATCATCGATTGACATAACGGGTTTTTCTTATGAGAACTTTCTATTGATATTTTATACATAAAAACAATTAGATTTAAGAAATTCAAAGCTAATTTAATTTTTTTAAAATTATATATAAGCTAAAACTAGCATTTATAGAATGTACTGATGTACTGTGGGCTAGTGTTTATGAATTTAGCTTATCTTTCAAGCATTAGTCTCATATAAAATGATTCTAAATCAAGCTTTTGTCAAAATTATTTTAAATAATCTTTTTAATATCGTAGACTAATACACTAATAACTGTATTCAAAATTAGAAAACGTAATAATGAGGTTAATAAAGGTTAGAATTTAAATTTAGAAAAGACTTTGGAGTGCTCATTATATAAAATTTTCATACTTCTTTTATAATTTTTTGGTGTCAGTTTACAATAAGACTTAACACAGAGAGGAAAAGAGTTAGAAGATAGAAACTTTTAAGAAAATAAAAATCCGGATACAATGAGAAATTTCAAATATCTGTACAATGTAACAGTGTAATATTTCAATAAGGAAGAACAGTGATATATTACACAAAGAGCAATGTACTCTTTTCGTTGGACACAATTGCCATGTATCATTGTATCAGCGTATCAGTTATCATTTGGCACGCTTTATTCTTTTAGATCAAGTAACAAAGGACCCTCATTCACTTAGCAATATAACACACATGACTAATATATCACGTAATATTTTTTGTGTCCGGTTTTAATAATTTTATACACTTTTTTTATATTAAAAAAATACATATATATTTATTAATATTACATAAAATGAATAATAAAATCTCCGAATAGATATTCGTTTCGGGAAAGTTTTAAAGATAAAATTAATGTTTATTTTTATATATTATTTTCTGAATTGCTTAATAGTCTAATAATAAATAAGTAATTGTCTTATAATAGTTTAATATTGTTTTATTAAATTATAATCATTTGACTACGTTGTAATTCGAGCTTATAGAAAATAAAATTTAAGTATCTATATCTAAATTAGAATCTGTTTAATCGCTATTTTATATAATATATTTATATTTATGATATTACTTTCAAATATAATCTAACTGAGCTCATAGATTAATTAGAAGTAGTGATTATGAATAAAGAACAAGCAGACTGGACTTAGATTTGTTGTGGTTCTAAGTTATAGCTCATAGCAGGCCTTTCCCTTTACCAAATAACAATATATAAAAGTATGATACCCTAAATTATACACTCACAATGCCTTAAAAAGGTAGGCCTTAAGCTGCAGATTAATATATATTTATAATTTAATAATGCAAAAAGAACTGTAAATCGAACCATCTACATGATACTGATACTTGACATACAGTACATCTCTCTTAATTAATGCGTAGACAATAAGAACATTAACTGCTAATTAACACTTAAATCTATTTAAGTGCTTACTGTTAAAGTTTAAATTTTTTAACTATAATTTTCTAAGATAGAAAATTGTGTGAAGAATAAAATGGCCTGTAAATTGTTAAGAGGAATGCAAACTTGTTAGGCCTACAGATTAATCATTATAAACTAAAAATATTTTAAAAAATAACTGTTTTATCAGTGAAAAATTTATGTAAAGTATTTTTTTTTAGCGTATTAATTAACTATTCTATTGTGGTCCATAAGTAAGAATCAATTAACCGAAGAGTCACAAAGGAAGCATTCCTCAACTTTTCTATTCTTTCTCTCTCAATTTTAAGTTATTTCAATCTTAGACCAATACTATAGTATCTTGCAAGTCCAATTTAGTTATTTATATTAGTGTTATTTCAGGTGTTAAGTTCTAATTCTTTAACGCATATCTAAAGGAATTCTATTATCATTAAGACTGTAGAAAACAGTCTGTTTATCCGTTTATATACATTTAAATTTATTACTACACTTAATAATTTATAAAT
>NW_019387291.1:0-12243 GCF_000671375.1 Centruroides sculpturatus | reverse complement strand
AGTTCGGCTTATTGTTCATTAATTACACTAAATTCGTGTGTAATTATATTTATTACTTAATTTCTTAATTATGACTTTGTTTATCTTTAATCGAATAAATAAGAGATTCTTATATACTATATTATCGATATTATTTTATTTTTAGAAACTTAGAAATTCTTTTATCCTTTATAACTTATCTAAAATGTTTCTTTTGTTACACTTTTTACGTGTTAATTTAGAAAAGTATTAAAAAATTAACCTAATAGATATATAGGCCTAAATTTTGTTTATTCTTATCAAAAAGATGTTAAATCTTCATCTCAAAATATTAACTAATAATCTAATACGTATTCAATTTGATAGCGATCTTATAATATAAAGTACTCTACAAAACGAGAGCCAGTCCATACATAAACCTTATAAATCTTGTCTAATTTAAATTTTGAAAGTTTAACATTATTTATATATTTTATAATTCTATTCGAATTACTAGTTTGTTTATTAATATGAATACATTAATTAAGTTTTGAATATATAAGAATAATAACAAATCTAACTAGTTAACAGAAGCATTAAGATTATGTTATATAAAACTTTGAATTTATCATTCATCCAATGAAAAGTTAAACTATTTTATTCTACATTTCTTTCATAAAATATAAATTTATTTACAATTAATAGTTATATTCATTTCTAACTATTCGTTCAGATTATTTTATGTATAACATAGCCTACAGGCCTTATATAACTTAAAAATGGTGCTATCGAATTTTAATGATCACTCGCAACAAAACATTTGAAAGACTTAAGCTCAACTGTAATTTATATAAAAAACCGGACTTGTTCATAGTAAATTATAATAATATAATAATAATATGATTAATAACAGCATAATGATACGGCTTTTTAAAGTTAGAATAATAATAAAAAAAATTTTTAATATAATTTTCTTTTTTTTTTTAATTTGATCTAAATGCATATTTAAGTATAAGTTTACTCTTATACTTAATTTTATATGTTAAATAAACGGTGAAAAGATGATTTTAAGTTCTTTTTTTTTGGCTTATTCGAATATTTTTATTATTAGATTAAATTATGCCATTGATATTAATCATTGGAATAGTCGTTCGTAGCAAATGTGGCAATTAAATAATAAAATAGTTGTAGTTAATTATATCTTATTTTCTTACTAATTACGATCTTGAAAGATTTAATAACTGAAATTTAATTTATTTCATTAAAATTTTTGATATTTTAATTATAGGTTTATCAAATAATGGAAATAATCGTTAATAATTTAAAAAAAAATGTATATTTAAAAAATTATCTTTCAAATTACACTAGGTTATTTGCTTTTATTAATTTAAAATTTTCTTATTTTTAGGTGACTCCCTCTAACGGAATTTCTTGGAATCTCCGTGGTGTTCGACTACCATTGACAGGTAGTGTGTAGTTTTGATTGATTAGAGTAGATGAGTGTGAAGCAACAGTATTAAAAAAAAAATCTGATATTTTGCTCCCGGTTGAAGGGAAAAAACAGTATATATTATGAGCTTAATTGGCATTCGTTTGATGAACTGAAAATAGATCTATATCTAAACATTGCCTTTCGCGAATCTAAAATCTTCCGTTGTTAAAAAGTCACTGTGGGCGTAGATAATATATTCAGATAAGCAAGGGATCGATAATTTAAAATAAAATTTTGTATTGATAAATTGAATAACATTCAATTTAACATAATATAATCTGCATAACATTTTTGTGTTGTAAAATGTATATTCGTTATATATAAAGTTTTCGTATTTAATCGTAATAAAGATGATAGATGATTTAACTTTGTATTTATCTTTCGATTTTCTTTTCAAAATTAATAATTAATTTTTTTTCTTTTAATTTTTGAAAATAAATTGAAAATAACCTATCAAAAAAATATAAAAAAGTGCTTTCTTTGTTCATCATATTTAGTTTTTTCCGTCAAGCATTTATCTTGGAGGCAACGTTTCCTTTAACTAATAAATTCTTTTCATTATGTATAAAGGAATACTTATTAAAAAGACAAAAAAATCATACTTTTATGTTTTTAATAATGATATGAATTTTGCACTAAGTTTATTAAGAAAAAAAAAAATATATATATATATATATACATATATTTAACCTATTTAACAGAAAGTAAAGTCAATAGCCGGAGAAAGAATCAACTAAAATAATATTAAGCAATTAATACATCTAATTATAGTTATGCTATCTATTGTTTTAAGCACCTGGTGACAGGTCAATGTTTCGGTTTTTTCGTTCTTCTGTCTCTCCCTCTCTGTCTCCTGTCTTCTTTGACTGTCAGATAAATATTATCTAGTAAGTAGCTGCAGACTATCCCGCATTTAATAGCCTCGGGCCCTTTCACTTCGCACGGCAGGTGTCAGTAATTGTTTTGGCATTTAACAGATTCTAAAACAACTTTGTCTTTTCTGTATCCTTACTAAATTTTAACGATAACATACTTTTATAATTTAAATTTTATATAATTTGATTTTAAGAGGATATAGAACATCCTTATCCAACTTATTTGCTACAATAAACATAAGTTCGGCTTATTGTTCATTAATTACACTAAATTCGTGTGTAATTATATTTATTACTTAATTTCTTAATTATGACTTTGTTTATCTTTAATCGAAACTTTTTCCTCTTAAATATATGGATATATGTCAGTATTAGTATCAGTACGTCTTCGGATTAATAATGATTTTCTTTTTTTTTCTTAAGTTTGTCCTGTCAAACAACTTAACATATATATTTCCTGTCCTTGGAAATTCCTTATTTGAAATATGCATATCGCTTTCAACTCATTCATACTGATATGTCATTCTCTAATCAGATTTTTATCTGGAATATAACAAAATAACAGCAGTTGGACATCTCAATCCACATTATTCATAATATATACTAAATAGAAAACTCAGCTGGTTACAACTCGTTTCTTTTAAGAGAACGTACAACATAATTATTACATCAATTAACTTACCATGATGCCAATTAGAGTTCTCGACAAAATAAAAATAAATATTTAATTAAAATAAATCTTTTCGAGACAAGTAAATATAGATATTAATGAATTGAATTGAAAATTTAAAACAAATTTCTTAAACTTCGATAGTCGGTAAGCATTTATGAATAGATCTAAGTTTCAGTTAATAAACATCTAGCGATTTTAAAATATGAGTAGTAATTAATACTAGATATGCTTCGATACTCATCAATAATGGAAATTATTATTATCTGTTTATAATTAAGTATGGTTAACAATTCCAATCTATCTCGTTTACTTCTCTATAGTCAGTTTAACCTATTTTTTATTTACAAGTTTTTTTTATTTATTTTTTTTAAATGATTGATTTATAAGTGCCGCCAAAGATGAAGATACGATTCAATAACCTAAAATAGATCACGGACTAGAATGATTCTGCATAACTGATAAATATACTCTGTAAATATTAAGTGAGATTATTTAGATATAAATTAGTTAACCAAATATTATCATGCGATAATAATAATTACATATGTTCAACTAATAAAAGAAAAGTTCGTGCTCATAAATTAATATTAATTAACGTTAAAGCTTTTTAAACCAGTTTCTGAGAAGTTAATTAGCTTAGGAATAAAATTTTCCTCTTATAAACTACTATTTTAGTTTACAAAAATATAAAATTTAAAATAATTTCAATATAACTCAATTAAAATAAATTAAAATTCAGTGTTGAAGTTATCAGATTTATAATTTTATCTTACTTGTTAAGAATTATATAGCCTATATATTAATTATAAATGAAAATTAATTTTTACAAACATTTAAACTTATCCAATAGAATTTAATTACAGTCGACCCCCCTATAAGATATAGATACGTTCCAATTTATTAGGAATCCGATTTCTTACAAGTCGTTGCAATCACAGCCCGACACGTGTCAAGTTTACGGACTACGGCTGATTGAAAGGTTTTCTTCCATAAAATTAATCGATTCTACACTAATCCGACTCAACATTTCCAAAATACGTATATTTTTTTGTAGTTTTATAGGAATCGTAATTATAGGGACCGTAATTATAGGGGGGTCGACTGTAATTCATATTGAAAACTTATTTGAACTAATTTTAAAATGGTCCTTATTTTTCTCATTTTTTTTAATTCGCCAAATTGTATACTAAAAAAAAGCAGATCAATTTAAAATAGCCGGAATGAATATCCCGAATTTATTTTATCATAAACTGTAGTGTTTTTAATTAGTTTAATAGCATTTATAAATATGATAATGTAGATCTATATTTTGGGTATATTAATTACTTACATTTCTTAATATATCGTAAATTATAGAAACCATCGTTGCAACAATTTTACTCAATATAAGGTCATTGAACACTTTTTCTCCCGCTGTTTACATTAAACAAATTATCTCTTGTTAACCTATACTAGAATTTATTTTTAAGCATATTTCTTATCTAAGAAGACTTATCAAGAATATTTCAAATACATTAATTGTGGTTGACTGTATATTCGCAAAATATCTATTCTGAAGGGATCAATTTATCACAGCAGCTAAAAGAATCCGCATTCCTTGGTTCTTGAGGAAAAAAGAGATGAAAAAGATATGATAGCAATGACTGTTTTAAACGATTGAAATATCAAAGAAACTTACTGTACAAATGCGGCTTGATATCATGAATACTTTTAAATACAGTTTGTTTAAAGATCATTTCAAATTTTAAATATATTTCTTATTCCTGAATCTTTAATATATCTGATAAAGGTAGATTATGTTCCTTTTCTTTGACTTTCTTTCGATAAACCGTAATTAGTGTTTTTCTGAAAAGTATTATAATATAATGAAAAAGAATCTTAACTTACATAAGTTTAGATTATCTATTGTATTTACCTCTAAATTTACATATTATGGTTACTTTCGGTTTTTATAAGCCATACAAATCTGTCTTCAGATTAAAAATAGTATGTGTTTACCTATATTTTTTATTGATGTCGATTAAATATTTATTAGATCATTGTTTATTTTATCCAATGGATTAGAGAAAAAAAAACTAATTTATAATATGAAAGATGTTTTTAATATGATATCAAAATATAAAAAAATAAAATTAATGAAAATAATAATTGACTATTGAACACATGATTGTGTTATTAATTAAACACTTGGCTTTTTTCCATCTTTATTCAGTTGAAATTCTGAATGATTATATTAAACTTATAAATCTTAAAAGTTAAAATATTAAATAGGCTATTTCCGAACAGAAATTTTCAAAAAATTATTGAAAATATTTAATTATTACTGAAATATCAGTGAATAAATTTACAAAAAATTCAATTTTATTCGGATTAAAATATTCAAGCGATATTATTCATACGAGAATAAAAATTTTCTTGATCGTCATTGAATGAATTGAATTAAATTATTTTATTAGCATTATTATTATTACAGTCAATCAAATTTTACTTTAATTTATCACAATTTACAAAAAAAGCCAAATTAAAATTTTGTTTCAATTTATCATTTCAGATTTATATTCATAAAGTTCGCCATTTCTTTTATTAAATAATAAAATAATAAATGATTGAATTGTGACATCTTTGATGTAACATTTCTAAGAAACTTTGAATAAAGTAATTCGCCATAAATTAATATAGACAGATGATTTATGAAAGCTCATTGCGCCAGCTCATTGAAAAGTCTTCAAATAAGCAGCAAAGTGAAGAGAAATGTTAAAATATGTCTTTGAACGTGTCATTTTCTTTATTTCCATTTGTCTATTTTAAGACTTTCAATAAAGAAATTGAGCATGTTTAACATATTTAAGTCATTAGTAATAGGACCTGAATATTAATAGTTACATAATGGTGTCAAATTAGGTTAAAAACATCGAAGATTATAAAAATAAAAAATAAAACAAAATAATAGATAATAGACAAATGTAAGAGGGCGTAAATGTATTTAAAAAAATAGAGAAAAAAAGAACGAATCTCTTCGTATAACAGGGTCTTCGAACTCTAACATGCGATTGCCAAGCAATCGGGACAATAAAAACTTGTTTTCTGGAAGGTGCGTTGTATATAAATGTATAGGTGTCGACATTATCGGTAAGATGTAACACGCAATGTTTTTTTGGAAGAATAGAAATTGGGACGATGCTGGGCTAACTACTATAAAAATTTGACTCTCAAAATGAGGGTAATATGTCACTGATGTTTCGGCCCTTTTGTTTCTCTCAATTACTTGTCTACATTTTTTTGTTTCTAGGCAGAGCGATTGATATAAGATTAATTTTAGTCCTACGATTGATAACTTATAGAGATTGATACAAAATACTGTTATTGATGTGAAGATTCTCTATAATAATGCATAAATAGCAGGACACATATAATTATGTTAAAGACCTGCAAAAAGAGTTTCTTCGTTCTTTTTATGTTAGGCTAATACATACTGTACAGTACCATTCAAATCATTTGTAAAATACAATTAATTTAAGATGCAGAGATTTGTATCTTTCAACCGAAAATACTGTTTATATTAATGTATTATACAGTATTGTGTAATCATTAGTTTGTATTGCAAACCTATTGAAAATAATTTATTGTACTGTACAGAACTTATTAAATGCTTTATGATATTTGTATTTTGTAAACTTCTCAAATCGATTAAGAATTATAAACTTCTAGCAATGAATTTCAGAATTACACGTTAGGCTGGCCGAGAGGAAAAACGAATATAAACTGACTTATAATAAAATCGAAAGCGAAGTTTTGAACTTCGGTATTTTATTTTCTAAACTATCAATTTGTAACACAAAATTATCGTAGTTAAAAGACTATATTAATAAATATTACTTGATAAAATTTACTTAATATTTAAAATAAAGGTTAATTTCTAATTTGAAAATAAAATTGTCTTATACGGATATGAGTCTATTCAAAATAGAAAAATTAAATAAGAAAAATCATTTTATTTTAATTCAAATTATTTTGTTAATTATAAACATTTAGATGAATTGATCATTAATTTTTCACACTTTCTGCACTGACAAATTTTATTCATATTTCAAATCCGTGTTGCTTCTTAGACTATTTACGTTGATATCAATTAATAATTTATCAATCGATTCATAATAAAGGTATTTTAATAACATGATACGTTATTTCAAACATGATAGATTTAAAATTATTTGTTAATATTTGATGTTGACAAGTTTTCAAGTTATTAGAATATTAAAAATTTGTTATTTCGATACATAAATAGACATTCTATGTTAAGATTAGCAATATATTTATATTCATTATTTATTTTCTCTATTATAAAATATAAGCATTTATTATTAATAATTCACATTGAATCCTGAAATAAAACCATATATTATCATATAATTTATTTACAAACAATAATATTTATATACGAACAATAGTTCGTGCAGATTATACTATATGTTATTGACTAGTAAAATTATCATAGGCAGGTAAATTATGTTTTGTGTTTAGTGTCATTTAAATATTCAAAATCTAAAATCTTACATAATGATTTGTTTAAAACTGAATAATAATTTTTAATATTTTAAGCTTTCAAACAATAAAATAAGTACGAATTCATATTTTGTTTTGCTTACCCAGATTTAATATAAAATTTAACATTTTTCTATAAAGGAGGATATATATATATTTATTTATCTATTCTAACCAATTAGTTTTTTTTAAGTTAAGTTTGTTTATTGGAAAGAAATATAATGTCAAGTTCATAAATTTGTTTGTTTCTGTAGAAATAGGATAATAAAACATAACGATTAACTTATATATCCTGTTTCTTCAGAAACCAGATATATAAGGTAATAATTTCATACATACATGTATAGAAATTTTTTATAACTCACTTAAATTGAAATAAATAAATAAAAAAGTGGAAGTAGATAAAGGATTTTTATATCAGTCAATTGGTATTTAAATATAAAAGTTTATATTGTAGATTTAAATATATTCAACGTTTATAAAATATATAATTTATAATATTTTGTTTCGTGACGGAATCCATTAACAAAATTGTAAAAAGAAAAAGAGTATACCATCAAAATGAAATCTCGTGACGCTTTTATCTAAGAAAAATATACTTAGGCCTAACCAACAAACGTGACTTCAATACTGAATATTCTAGTAAGGTAATACGTAAAATGTTTTTGTTACTGTTTTTGTAAATGATTTATCTAAACAGTGTGTTATACATGTTTAGAAGGTTTATTTTAATTTGAAAATTCAAAAATCTTTATTATACTGAAAGACGAATCTGTAGAAACGAGCACGCATTTCAAAAACTGCAAACAGTTATTATTGAAAGACTTTGAATAAGATTAACTTTATACAAATAAGAATTTTATTTGTATAATATTCTTCTATAGAATCCTTTGTTCATAAAAATATAGGCGATTTACATCCTCCATTAAGGAAAACTAAATAAAATTTTAAATGATTTTATAATCTGCCCAAATAAAATTATAAAATATACTTGGGAATAAATGGAAATTATATTTTATTATTTCGTAAATTTAAAATCTTTATTTGATTTTTGCTTACCCAGACTTGACTTAAATTCCTAAAGTTGATAGAATGCATATATAAAGATTGTTAAATCGATCTAAATTGGGTCTACTTAGCGATAAAACCGGCATTAACAAGTGAAGTCATAAGAACATTGTTGATCTAACAATTTGAGCTCAATTTGATATTGAGTAACATTTTATACTCCACTGAGTTGAATTATCAAGTGAGTTAAATGAACTGAACTTTCTTTGAAAGAATGAGCCGAAAACATCTAAAAAATGAACGTAATAAATTGAAAGAACTAAGATAGTTTGATGACAGTCATTTGAAAATAAGTATTAAAAAAAAACAGATAAAATATAAACAATGCATAAAAATTGAGTAATAAAAATAATGAATTGATTATATTAAAATTCCTGCTTTCAGAAGAAATTTAAACAATATTGTTTATATTTTTTTTTAGAAAAGGTATAAGAATAATAACAAATCTAACTAGTTAACAGAAGCATTAAGATTATGTTATATAAAACTTTGAATTTATCATTCATCCAATGAAAAGTTAAACTATTTTATTCTACATTTCTTTCATAAAATATAAATTTATTTACAATTAATAGTTATATTCATTTCTAACTATTCGTTCAGATTATTTTATGTATAACATAGCCTACAGGCCTTATATAACTTAAAAATGGTGCTATCGAATTTTAATGATCACTCGCAACAAAACATTTGAAAGACTTAAGCTCAACTGTAATTTATATAAAAAACCGGACTTGTTCATAGTAAATTATAATAATATAATAATAATATGATTAATAACAGCATAATGATACGGCTTTTTAATGTTAGAATAATAATAAAAAAAATTTTTAATATAATTTTCTTTTTTTTTTTAATTTGATCTAAATGCATATTTAAGTATAAGTTTACTCTTATACTTAATTTTATATGTTAAATAAACGGTGAAAAGATGATTTTAAGTTCTTTTTTTTTGGCTTATTCGAATATTTTTATTATTAGATTAAATTATGCCATTGATATTAATCATTGGAATAGTCGTTCGTAGCAAATGTGGCAATTAAATAATAAAATAGTTGTAGTTAATTATATCTTATTTTCTTACTAATTACGATCTTGAAAGATTTAATAACTGAAATTTAATTTATTTCATTAAAATTTTTGATATTTTAATTATAGGTTTATCAAATAATGGAAATAATCGTTAATAATTTAAAAAAAAATGTATATTTAAAAAATTATCTTTCAAATTACACTAGGTTATTTGCTTTTATTAATTTAAAATTTTCTTATTTTTAGGTGACTCCCTCTAACGGAATTTCTTGGAATCTCCGTGGTGTTCGACTACCATTGACAGGTAGTGTGTAGTTTTGATTGATTAGAGTAGATGAGTGTGAAGCAACAGTATTAAAAAAAAAATCTGATATTTTGCTCCCGGTTGAAGGGAAAAAACAGTATATATTATGAGCTTAATTGGCATTCGTTTGATGAACTGAAAATAGATCTATATCTAAACATTGCCTTTCGCGAATCTAAAATCTTCCGTTGTTAAAAAGTCACNAATATAATTTTAGTCCGTTGTAAAATGATTATAAATTATTATTATTATTATTATTGCATTAAAAAAAATTTGTCAATAAAATTTTGTTTAACGTAAACATTAAAAAAAATAAATGAATAATAAAAAAAAGAAACAATTTTTAATAAAATTTCATTTAGACTATAGCGTGATTATTTGAATTACTAATTGTTATTGATAAAAACAATTATGTTAACACGGGATTTAGCCAAGAAATAAAAAAATAAATAAAAAGATAATCCCACAAGCTAAAATATTATTCTCGAAAAAAAATATTATGTAAATCAAATATGTTCTTGTCAGATTAAACTTAGAAGCTTTCCTCTAGGCCTATTACGTATAAAAATTTTTTTATTAATTTATTTAATTAATAGTTTTTTTACATTCATTCTTTGATGTATAAACTTAAATGTGCAGATACATACTTTTTAGTTATTTATTTGAAATATGCAAGTATTAATTTTTCATCAAATAGAAGATTTTACTTATTTTTAATATACATCAAACAGTTAAGCTTTATTGTTTGGAAATATATATATATATATTTGAATGTCACAGAAACTGTTTTTAAAGTCGATGTCTCCATTAGATTAAACCAAAAGATTTTTCAACAATCTGGACGATAAAGAACTTTATTAGCGATTATAAAAAAATGTGTTAAATGTTAACACTTTGACCGTTATTATTCATATACGTTCGATGATTATCTCGGAAGCCATTTAAGAAGATTTATTTTATTTTAATTTTACTCAACGTATATATATTTTTAGTGGTATAATAATACCTTGTATAATTAATTACATTAAAATACAATAAAACAAGCGCGTTATTTAAAAGCCTATTCTGTTCATGAAGTATACAAAATTTTATAGAGTTAGGCCCAGAATTCTTACAGAAAACTCCGAAAAAATTATTTTTATTCCGTAAATTTTAATTATTGTAATTCTAAACAATTTTAATATTTTAATAATAATAATAATTTAACTTGATTTTTTCATTTGTTTTTTCATATTGGCCGATATTGAAATTGTTTTCACCCAATAAGCAATGTTTTAATGGCACTATAGTATGGATGCTGACTTATCTATCTTTAATCAAATAGTTACTTTTCAAATGAATTATATTGGTTAGTTTGGCTTTAATTAAAATAAACTCGAAAATTTTAGTGCATAACTATTATAAGAAAATGTATATAAAAAGAAAGATTTAACCAGGCCTGTAGTCGAAAAATTATGTATAATTTATGATCAGGATAGAACTCATAGATAAAATGAAAACGTGTTTTGTCTTCTATTTTATAAGAATATTGAACGTGTTACAACTAAAAATGTAGTATTGAGGCAACGTAAATTAAATCTATATATGCAAATAAAATTCATGGATCAAATTTATATTTAAATCTAATATTAGAAAACATTTACTTGCAATATTCGTCAATTGATAGAAATAAACTTATTCGAGTAAATGCAAATAAAAGAAACATTTCATCTCGCATCTGACTGTTAAAATACTATAAGACAATTTAAGTTAATATTATTTTTTTTTAAAGTTTTAGTTATTTTATATACTGTATAAGATTTTATTTAGATTGTTAAAAGATCATTGGTTCCATTTATAAAAGTTAACATTTTAGATTTTGAACCCATTTACATTAATTTCTTCAAGACTGATCAGAATAAAAATTAATGTTTCGTGTTGCTTATATTTTGTAACATGATCCATAAAAAGTAGTTTATAATTTATAACCATACCACGTCTTCGAAAAATTAGTTTCCGGTGACAGTTTAAATCCAAAATAGGCATCATTACGAGCTATTTTAGAAGAAAAGGTTGTTCTAAGTTTTAGTTTCTACTTTCCTGTTATTAAACGCATCGATATAAGTAATAAATAAGCGGGAAAAATTAAATTCAAGAGAAAAACCTTGAAACTGTAAAGATTGTCTCACGATGACATTGTTTTCAAAGCGATAATAGCAAAATAAAAGAAAGGTTGAAATGGTTAGAATATTGGTAGAAGGATAAATAAAATGTTTTCAAAGAATAAATTAAAACTAAATAATTTCTTGGATTTTTAAAA
>NW_019387290.1:0-12291 GCF_000671375.1 Centruroides sculpturatus | reverse complement strand
TAAACATCAATAAAAAAAACTATGCTTTCGAATATGGTAAATTAATTTGAATTCATTTTTTTAAATAACGTTTATGGTGTTTGATTTGGCAATTCATTTACTGTTTTACTATAATGTTTCGAATATCCGCGAAAAATTCATTTTTATCTAAAGTACCAGTTTAATTTTATTCGTCAACACTATTGGAGTTTTCTGAGACAGAGTCGTTTGCATATGTTAATAAATTAATTAAGCAAATGAAGTGAATCCATTCCTCCAGCGATATAAAGTTTTAGTTACAAAGTTTCATCATTTTTAGCCTTATTTTATTCCAATGACTAAATATTTAATGCTTATTTTTATGTAAAAAATGAATAGTTTTTTCATTGAAATATGTAATTTTAATCTTATTGACTAAATAAATAGTTTATCTGTTTCTTATTTTTATCTATTTCACATTGAATATTCAATAGAAACACTAAATATTATTAAAAAGCTCATATATTATAAATATGAGAGATGAAAAATGACATTTAAATTAAATCTGTATGGTATTATAAGTAGAATATAACCCAAATTTTAATATTAATAGTATATGTTATTTATTTTTTTAATATATATATATATATAATTTACATCTATACTACTTATGTTTCCCTGTAATTAAATTCGTAGTTGAAATGCAATTTAAGTTGCATTAAAAATTAAAATCTAAAATTCAGATTATTTAAAAATTAATGATCTAATGATTGATTAAACTCAAGACTGTTTAGCAAGATTCGAACTATCACTTAAGGTATCTAATTCTTTAAGAAGTACGGCGTAGATTATATCTATCTACAGTAACATTATAGAGCTATGAATATTTATATTTTGTTTTGATATGGCTTTATATGAGTTTCAATTATATAATTAGGAACATAAATATATAAATGTAAATTAAAATCATATTAAAAAGTTAGTATGATACTAAATAAATTGCTTTTAATTCAGACATTTGGAATGAATATATTTCTTCACAGAACACACAAAAGTATTTAAATTGATTTCTGTAGTGGCAAAATACAACTTGGAAGTCTCACGAATGCACAAAAGTAATCATGGGGTTACAAACAGCCGCGGGCTTCTAGTAGGGCAGTTATGAATTAAACTAAGACAAACAATAAAAATAATTATCNACATTCATAAAAAAAAACTATGCTTTCGAATATGGTAAATTAATTTGAATTCATTTTTTTAAATAACGTTTATGGTGTTTGATTTGGCAATTCATTTACTGTTTTACTATAATGTTTCGAATATCCGCGAAAAATTCATTTTTATCTAAAGTACCAGTTTAATTTTATTCGTCAACACTATTGGAGTTTTCTGAGACAGAGTCGTTTGCATATGTTAATAAATTAATTAAGCAAATGAAGTGAATCCATTCCTCCAGCGATATAAAGTTTTAGTTACAAAGTTTCATCATTTTTAGCCTTATTTTATTCCAATGACTAAATATTTAATGCTTATTTTTATGTAAAAAATGAATAGTTTTTTCATTGAAATATGTAATTTTAATCTTATTGACTAAATAAATAGTTTATCTGTTTCTTATTTTTATCTATTTCACATTGAATATTCAATAGAAACACTAAATATTATTAAAAAGCTCATATATTATAAATATGAGAGATGAAAAATGACATTTAAATTAAATCTGTATGGTATTATAAGTAGAATATAACCCAAATTTTAATATTAATAGTATATGTTATTTATTTTTTTAATATATATATATATATAATTTACATCTATACTACTTATGTTTCCCTGTAATTAAATTCGTAGTTGAAATGCAATTTAAGTTGCATTAAAAATTAAAATCTAAAATTCAGATTATTTAAAAATTAATGATCTAATGATTGATTAAACTCAAGACTGTTTAGCAAGATTCGAACTATCACTTAAGGTATCTAATTCTTTAAGAAGTACGGCGTAGATTATATCTATCTACAGTAACATTATAGAGCTATGAATATTTATATTTTGTTTTGATATGGCTTTATATGAGTTTCAATTATATAATTAGGAACATAAATATATAAATGTAAATTAAAATCATATTAAAAAGTTAGTATGATACTAAATAAATTGCTTTTAATTCAGACATTTGGAATGAATATATTTCTTCACAGAACACACAAAAGTATTTAAATTGATTTCTGTAGTGGCAAAATACAACTTGGAAGTCTCACGAATGCACAAAAGTAATCATGGGGTTACAAACAGCCGCGGGCTTCTAGTAGGGCAGTTATGAATTAAACTAAGACAAACAATAAAAATAATTATCATATGAACATAGTCATCTTTAGAAGAAAAGCAAATTACAGAAATCTGATAAATTTTTTATGCGTAAATCGAATTGAAATGAAATGCGATAGATATTAAAAATTGATTGCCTAATGAGTTTCATTTATCATTCGAAATTTTTATTGTTATCATTAGTATTATAATTGGAATTTTGATATATACATGATGTATGCCGTTAAAAATAAACACGTGATTCGTAAAAAAAATAATATAATTAGCGAATCAATAAATACATATTTTAAATAAATGCTAATATATTTTGCATGTTACTAAAATTTGTCATATAGGAATATCATTATAATTACTTCTTTTCTTGAAGATTTAAATTTACATGGCTTTTTAAAGTTAAAAATTTTGTAAATTAAAAACTTTTTCTAAGAAAATTTATGATGAATATGAAATTTATTTGAATACTGTATGTCTCATGTTTAAACTTTTCTGCTTTTCCGTAGTAGGCCTATATTAATAAGATTAAGAGTACAAATTCTCTCTTTATTGAAAAAAATTTAGAAACTATAATTTCTAAGTTTGTTTTAATTAAATGAGATGAAACAAAATTACGAAAAATATCTGAACTCCTTAAACTCGAAATATTGTCGATAATTTATAATATAAATAGTACTTTAAATGTCTAAATATTTTACAAGACAACTTTTTTTATAATTAAGAAGTTATATTAAAATCAAATGTTTTGTCAAATTATGAA
This sequence comes from Centruroides sculpturatus, assembly GCF_000671375.1. Taxonomy (NCBI): domain Eukaryota; kingdom Metazoa; phylum Arthropoda; class Arachnida; order Scorpiones; family Buthidae; genus Centruroides; species Centruroides sculpturatus. The sequence goes on along the minus strand of NW_019387290.1, from coordinate 9,254 downwards.
AAAGAGCATTTATAGTAAAGGGTGGAATAGCTTACATATCTGATAATGATATGACAGTATTTTATAAAGTGAATTTCAAAAAGATAAATACCATAGGCCTACAGGTAAAAATATTTGGAACAACAGTTAATATATAAAAAGAAACTATTTTTGCAGAATTTTCAACTTAATAATATAAAAAAATATATCTAAAAACAATTTTATATGGCATTTGAACGCAATTTTATTTATTGAACATATTTTGGAATATCTAAAAAAAATATCTTTACATAAATAATATTATTTGAGCACAAAATTTTCACATAATAAATTATTTAAGATTATTACATTAATAAGAACTAGAATATCAGGATGAAAAATATTCAAAATAATGAAGCTGAATTGAAATAAAAAGTTTAACTTCATTTTTTAAAATGAAAAATACAATAATAAGTTCATAAGTTTTCATATTTTCATAATAATAAATCAAAAACGTTTACAATTAATTAATAGACATGTTTGTTTATGTATTTTACTTATTCAAATTTATTCTTACTTTAGTAATTAATTTATTTTTATTAGAATATGTTTATTGTAATTTAAGTTTGAATAAAATAATTATCATAATGTAATATTTTAAAGAGCCACAGTTTAAAAAAATTAATAATTTTTTAAATCCATCTTCAAATGATAAATATATAATAAATAAACCAAAAATTTTAGAATTTTAAAATCATGTTTTTCTCCTTTATTTTTGTTACAATAAGCGAAGATATTTTATATCTTTAGCATATTTATAAAACTAAAAAAAAAATTATTTGTTCTTTAGAAAATAATGAATCAATGAGTTTGAAAGAATTTTGTGCAAATGAATAGTGATAATTTCTTAATTGTAGTAAGTCATATAGTATGATTGTCATCAGATGATTGTTTAGTTTCGATTCAGCCATCAGCTGCAGTTGTCAACAACAACTAACTTGTCGTTCGAACGGGTGATGAAGAAATATAGTTTTACGTTTCAATGCTCCATACTGACTACTATATCTAGCCAATCAGAAGAGATCTCTAAGACTAACCGAGAACGTACCGTACTTATCGATCTTCTTCCTCTTCCTACAAGTAATTTTGTCTGGACATCAGGAGAAAGTAAGAAGAGTATTATCATTGACAGCAAGCTCTTATCTTTATAAATTTGTTTCTTGCAACCTAATTTTTTAAAAATAGGGTATATATAGAAAGCAAAAGTTTTGCTTTTATTTTAATATAGCCTATATTAGTATTTTTATATTAAAAAAAAATTTGTTATCGATTTTTTCATTAATTTTTACTTCTACATTCTTAAGTCTCAATTAACAGGCGCAGCAAAATTAAGAAACATTACATTTTTAATTCGGAAGAGTTTTTTAATGTTATGCTAATTATAGCACTTTCAAGAAAAATTTAATCCTCTCTTTCATGAAGATTAAAATTTACTTACTTCATTTTAATAAAGTAATTTGTAATTTTGACTTTTTTAAATTAGTTTTTATGAATTCATATCCGTTAAAATTATTATAAAATTTTTAACTGAAAAAAAAAATTCAAATTTTATATTTGCTTAAAATCGAGTAAACATTTTAAATTTTATGAGTTATTATAAAACTATAACGTCAACTTGAAATTTATTCACTGTTTGAAATTAAACAAGAAATGATTTTAAATAAAATATTCAAAAGGTAATTAACCTTATATTTTATTTTCATAATTTAGAAGAGATCTCAAAAGAATTTAATTATTATTAATTTTAGTAAATCAAATTAGGTTACTTAAAATAATTTGTTACAGTAAGGCGGGCTAAATGTGTGAAAACATAAAATAAATATAACAAAAAAAAAACATTAAAGAAAACCTAATTGTATATACATACGTGTTAACTAAATGATTTTATTAGCTAACAAATAACAGCTAATAAATAAATATCAATGCACTCGAACTACATTACTCCAAGAATAAACTATACAGAAAAAAAAATAGGACCTATGTGTAAGCAGAAATTTAGTTGTTTGGTAACTTACTGAATTCTATAATTAGCTAACCACATACACTAATCCCGTTTTCTAACGGTACTTAATTTCACCTTGAAAATAAGAAAATTAGGAGTTCTAAAAGCAATTATAACAAATATGTCTCATCAGCTTAGTTAAAATGTTCATCGTAACATAGGTCATTGAACAACATAGGTTTGAATCTTAAATAAAACAAAACGTATTTACCTCGCCTATTTGAGTCTTGGGTTATATGTTTAAGTGAACATATTTATACATTCTGTTTTACCGTTTATTTAAAAGTAATAATAATAATAATAATAATAATAATATTTTAAGAGACTCTTTACTGTTACTATATTAACAAAATAAATATAGAATTTATTAAATAACTTTAAATCAATAATTTCATATATTTTATTATTAAAAGTAGTTATATATTGATATATTTATAAGTGATTGTAATTATACCTGCTTACGCAATTGAATAAAATTATACCAATAATCATTTATTTTAACCATAAACAGTTTTTCCTCCTGTTTAAAATTGTGCTAATGGCAGTTCATAAGCGACTACCACGACAATTGAATACTTGTTTAAGTGCTTCCGCCCCACACCAGGAGTCAACGAAACTTTATCCCTATAAAAACCCCTCAGCATAAAAAACTCCCCACTTGTTTTCGTGACATTGGATTACCAGGCTATCAGATAGAGCTAGTACTTTATTTTTTTTTTTTGCTTCATTTTTTTGCCGGTAGTCATTATTGAAAACCGCACGAACCATTATTCTATTTATATGATTTTAATTAGTTGTTAATCTTTTAACGTTTCTAATATAGAAATAATAATTATTATTGTTATTGATTACAGTTTAAGAATAGGTTTTATATAAATATTTATTGCATATTATCAAAATATGCAATAAACTATAATTAAAATAAAAATCTAAAGTGATTTTGAGAAAAAATAAAACATTTAATAATAATTATTGGTTTATATTATTTAACAACAAGTACAGATATGTAATTGGACTTAAAATATTATTCGAACAATTATAGTTACTAATTATAGGAAAAAGAAATGTTTATAATTTGTCATTTAAACAACAAAACTAATGTAGTCTCTGATATTTCTATGGACTTAAACGTAATCCTATCGAAATTGCTCCATTTCCTCTCTGCCAGAAATCAGGAAACGTCAATCACTGAAAATCACACCAGAGGAAACAAATTTACCTATAATCTGCATTTACGCGTTTATGCAATAATTGATCTCTTAAAATATTTATTTATGAATATAAGATTTAAACGAATATACATATTATTTATAACTTAAATAATTTTAACAATATAAATATTTTGCATAAAAGCATGTTAATACACTTTTTACAAATCAAAATAAGGTTTATTTCCAAGTTTTAAAAAATAGATTTTGATATGTAAAAGATTATCTGTTAAAGTAAATCTAGGAACATTTATACAACGAGTCAATTAAGCGATTAAAATGCACTAATTATTCCCAACACTTCTGGAAAATTTCTATCATCTTACAAATTCTCTTACATAATTGCTTTTGTCTGACAACTAGAATAACATATTTCGCTCTTCGTAATGACAATCAAATTTTCACAGAATTTAAGATGTTGACACTTTTTATTGGTTAATACAGTTAAATGTTTGTGGTTTAGAAGATGCGTTTAAAGAAAAATTGAATTGCCAATTGAAGTATAAATCATTGTATAAATCGTTAAAAATATTATTTTAAATAATTTTGTACTTTTTTCATATTAGGAGAATAATTTTTGTTGGTAATTAATTTCTATTCGGTTTAATTGGTCTAAACTTACCTTACAATGGTTCGACAGCAACAAGCAATGAAATTAGACTGAGACCATTTGGTCATCGCTTTGTATGACCAAGGGGTAAATTTAACCCAGACGGGGGTACAAAGATGATTGTGACTCCTGTCCAGTCAGACCACTCCATCCAGCTGTCACTCCTCCGGCCAGCTCCTGATGCGTCAGCAATTTATGCTTGGGACAGAGAAAAACCTCTGGACCTCGCTGGACTGGCCAGAGTGGGACCCTTTGTTCTGCAGGACATTTGTTGCGCAAATCGGTGAGACCGTTCCAATATATTTTATACAACAACTCTTTAACATTATACAAATTTTTAAAATTATTTTTACGTTATATTTAGACTTTATGTTACTTTTATATATTATTATTTCTTTTGCTTTGATTTTAAAATCTTTCTTTCTTTACTTTAATACTTTTCATTGTTATAACCGCGATAAGAATAAACCTTAATCTTTTCTTGTACAGAAAGCCAACAGGTGAGTAAAGTCTTGCTTGCTTTAATAAGAAACTCTCGGAGAATTATTACTGTTTGAAAATTTAACGAAACCCTAGAAAGTTTTCTTTATGTTAGTACGAAAGATATTAGTTGCATAATAGTAGATATATTGATTTCTCAATATGAACTGAAAATTATTGAAAAGTTTAATTCCCAATAAAAAACAATTTATAATTTTATAATTTGCTGATAATGTATCATAATGATTTTTGGTAATAAGAAAACAGAAATTAAATTGATTGGATATTAATTAATATATTATTATATAATTAACTATTAATATAAAATTCATTTGCGATGGTAAATTCAAAATATAAATAAAGGAAAGAAAGATCTAAAGTGAAATAAGATTAAAAGAAGGATGGAAAATGGACAGAAATAGTGTAGAAATAATAAAGATTAAAGCTGTGAAAATTATTTACATACTTAGAAATCAATAATCGACAACGATTGAAAAAATCCATATAATATTTTCTACCAATTAATTTTATTTTAATTAATTAATTATTATAATTAATTTCGTTCTCTAATTAATTATCATAATTATCTACTTTTCGTTCGATGTTAATTTCTTAAATTTTTTAAAGTTAAAAAAATATCAAGAAGTAATAAATTTAATCAGAATTATTCTGCAATGCAGTTTAAACATTGCAAAAATAATATCAAATTGCCAATAATTTAACAAATTATCTCGGAGTTTAATTTAAATTAAAATTTCTCATTTTCTATGTGATTTTAAATTATATTGTCACAGTCAGAGTATAACATTAAAGTGTTGAAAAGATAAGTTTAATCTTAAAAAAATATTTTCATTTTAATTTAAAATGTTTATATAAATATAATCATATTAAAAATTATATATTAAGTTTGGATAATCGATATTGAATGCATAAGCATAATTAAAATTTTCGATCAAGAACTAATTCGGTTTCATCTTTACTAACTTTTATAATTTCAAAAGGAAATCTCTGGATTTCTGTTGTTAAAACGGAATACAGAAATTATTTAATATTTAAGAAAATTTTACAATGAATATTTTATATACGATCATTCTTTGAATTTTTCATAACGATATCTAACTTAATTATAGAACTATTATTGGTCTATAAGCTTATAATTTATTACAGTGAAAATTCTAGTAGTAGTTTATCAGTGATAAATTATTTGAAAGCAGAGGAAGAAACCGTTTCATAACTAAAATATGGAAATGTAAGTAATTTCATATTTCGATATTTGCATTCGGACTTAATGGATTATCTTAATTAAAAAATCTTGCACTGTTAAACTTTTGACTAAATAAATGTGCATTGATTTTTAAACTGTTTTATCAAACTATATAAACATTTAAAAGGTAAGATTTTAATTCTTTATATTTTACATGTAGTCTGGTAATATCTTAAAGCCTCTTAAAAGCTTTATTTTAAGAACATTTTAAACGTATATTTGGAAAAATTACATGAAAATTTATATTTTGAATGCTAATAAATTTTTTTAAATTAATTGAATTAACCGTGATTTTTTATCTGTTTTTTCAAAATATATATTTGAAATTTATATCTACAGCAGAGTTAATCCCAGTCATTTTTTCTGTTTAGAGAGATGAGAACTATTTAAATAGTAAAATCACATACATTTTTACTTAATATTTCAAGTGAAAATTGACCTAAAATAACTTATTCTTGATCTAATAAGATGTAAATCTTATAATGTCTTCTAAAAACTACTAAAAATAATAAAAATAAAACAATTATACATAAAATTAGTGTAATTAAAAATAAAAGCCTTCAAACAACAATTTGTTTATTTACGATTTAAATATTTAAATCGTCCAATAGCGTCGTAAATTGAGTCTGACGTCTTGCTAGAATTCTATTGAATGTTTTCAAATTTTTGAGTTTCTCTCATCTCATTGGGTTTAAAACAAATTACGTCACGGAGTCTATGGGATCGTTTCATTAAGAAAGTATAAATTCTTACGTTAATTCGACGTCATTTTTAAAACTATTCATTGTAAAACCGAAGCGATGACGTCAAATTGACGTTAAAGTATACGAAACGAACGGGTTTATATTCATATACATTTAAATGTATTTAATATTATTGGCTTTTGTATTTATGACGTCAATGACAATCACGCTACAGGCAAGATTCAAATATTTGAATTTATCTCGTGTTATTGGCTTTTGAGAGTATGACGTCAGCGAAGATTTTTGAAAATATTTTTTAAAAATGTATTTATTACTGATGTTTGTTGATGTTTGAGGATGTATGCAGCATATTCTTCGTTTTAATACTTTACATGTTTTAATATATCCATGTTTCCAAGGTAACAAAAATATTCTTGAAAAATATACTATTAAGGCTGGCCCTATAACTAAAAAACCAAAGCATTCGTGAAATTTCAAATACAATTTATATTGTTCGAACGTTACTTAAAACTCTAAAACTTTCTTCATTTAATTCAAAGAAATTGTAATTTTAATTACCCCTAGATGGCATTGGGAAAATAAAGCGGGGAAGAAATTAATTTAAAATTTAATACTTTGAAAGATTTTATTGAACTAAAGCTGATTTTTATTTTGTCTAGAATTTCCTTTATTTTATAATAAACATCACATTATATAATGACACCATTGATATGAACGACGTTTAGTAATTTAATTTGAAAATTCAAATTTAAAATTTGACGTTTGACGACGTTTAGTAAAAGCGCTCACTTATTGGTTAAATGCCAGCGATTAAATATATCTGTAAAAGGTTTTGATTGGTTAAATGTTTAAATATCTTAAAAATTAACCAACGGTCATTCCACTTTAATCCTTTTTATTTCTAAAAGTTTTCAGGCGTTAACAACAGATTTAATTNATATACGCAGCATTTTCTTGGTTATCAAATTTTTACGTTCAAAGAGAATCTATCAATCAATCTGGATGTAAATGAAGATGCTTTGTCTTGCTATAAATAAGAAATTTTAATTCAAATGACATTTTCCTGTTAATTTTTCAATCATTTTTCATTGAAATGGATTACTAGCTTAAATCTCGGCCATAAATTCATTTTGTCATATAAATGACAAAAAGAATTTATGGCGGAATCATATAGAAAGACACTTTGCCTTTAGATTTGAAGTATGTTAAATACATTTTTTCCTCGTCTCTCTTTCTCTCACTCTTATAATCTAAAATCTAGAAACGATATCAATATTTGTTGACACATAACTTTATACGATTTTATGAAGTTTTGGCTTTAGTACAACTACGATGATCTGTAGGAAAATTGGAAGACGGCCAAGAAAAAGAAGTTATCGCGACAGCAAGACACGTTTCGACAGGTCACTAATCTAGAAGATGACGTCATTTGATGATTGTCTGACATATCTTCTATCGGACAAGAAATTCCTACTATTCATTGACATCTGATGCAATTAACCATGGAATAATTCTTGGAAATTTTTAGAATAGATTGTTCCCATAATATTTTATTTCAGTCAAATTGAATCCGCAGCCAATTACATTTTCATTTTAAAATTAAGTTATGTTCGAAACTATTATTCAGTATATATATTATTACATATGTTTACCATTGGGTGAACATAAATTAAATTCATAATTTATAATATATATATATAATACGATTTTAAGCAGAATATTTTATAATAAATTAATTTTGACATTTCTAAATATTATATGTAGGCCTATGTATTGAAATAAATTTATTACAAAATATAATCTTGGAAAATTATATAAATTGTGTTAGATAACATGTCTGTCTGTAATTTTTATAATATCTTCATAATAGTTTCTTCCTTTAAATTTCTCGAGATATTAAACTATGTTTAGTCTAAAGCGATTAAAATAACAGGATATTCTTTTTAGAGACATATACTTTAATAATATAATATCAAACTTTTGTTTCGGATAGTTCATTGTTCCATTGATATAATATTTCAAGTAAAATTTTCTGCATTGTTCTTTAATTACAAAAAATTTTACTTCTATCCTCTGATTAGAAATCATCAATTCGTAAGAAATATCGAAAAATTCTTAAAACAAAGAACATTCTAAATCTTTCTCTCTTTTTTTAATCATTGATTTCGTTATTATTAATATAATAATAATAATAATAATAATAATAATAATAATAATAATCATTATCGTTAAATATTGTGTATAGTTAATTTTAGTACAATCGATATATTTAAGAAAATTTATATTCAATTCAATGATTGACAATTAATCAAGATTACAATAAATTAGCATAATATTTATTTAAAAAAATAATATAAAAATATTGCTAGAATAATTAAATAAGATTTGATCTAAAATAGAAACTGAATTTAACATTATATGAATTGTAGTAACAAATATTGCATAATGTTGTAGTTAATTGAGATTGATTCAGATAGTATTTTGAGTTAAATTAATGTTTTTATCTAATCTTTCTTTCATTAGGCGCATATATAACATATATTTATATTCTAGGGGCAAATTTTTGGCATTCTTAATTAAAACAGATCATTTATCTCATTAATTTTAGCCTATTATAAGTAAAAATTATGTCTTATTTTTTAAACTATAATTTCGTTTGAATTGATAAAATTATCTTGTTACTCAAAATGTTACGTTAGAAATTACAATTTTTTATTCACTCAAAATACATCCTTTTAATTTGTCTTTCAATTTTGAAATGTATCTGAATAATTTTATTAACCTTGTATTTAAAGATTGTATGTAAAGATTAACACATTTATTAATCCTTATTAATGAAGCAATCTTATACAATAATATTAAGATAATATCTAAAATTTATTTCGCTACTTTCTTAACTTTTATAATCGAAGATTACATTAAAGTGACACTATTTTCTTTTTAATGTGAATTTATAATAAATAATATA
>NW_019387289.1:13438-18033 GCF_000671375.1 Centruroides sculpturatus | reverse complement strand
TGAAATTAATAAAAACTATCTGGAAATATTAATTCAAAAGCTTTCTCTAAACATATATTTATTTTGAGAGAAACAAATTCGTCCCCTTGTCATTTCCGTCACGATGCACATATTTTTCTTTTCTTTTTTTTTATTTTATTAAAGTAACAGACACCCACCACGTCATCTACAGCAGGTCGTTTATCGATCCACGCAATTGTTGTACTTCGGGCACAGAAACATGTACACAAATAATTGATCGCTAGCACACCCTTTACTGTTTTCAAAACTAAATATTATTTGGATCTTTTTGAGAATTTACATTTTGCAAGTGGTAGTAAAAATTTGATTTTTTTAAATTCGAGCACCTTATTATACGTCATGCTTTTCTGTGTTTTATTCAATCGATGCAAGGAATTGTTCAACGCAGCTGTTTCTAAAAAGCTGTTCTTTAGAATATTCCCACAAATTTATACATTAGTTTTAAATTTATGAATAAGTATACATTTTATACTATATACTTCTACACTGTACTTTCTATACTTATGTTATTTTTTATGTTATATTTTTAGGAAAAAATTCACGTATAGATAAAATGTTTTTTACGAAAATATAATATTTAATTTATAAAGCAAATAAAGCAATCTACGCTATGAAATTCCCAAGTGCTAGGAATTTAAAAAAAATAATAACAATAAAAAACTCAGTAAATATTAACTTTTTCTCTAATTTAAACATATATATATCGGTTATATCAGGTAAGTCGAGTTAGCTTATGTTTATAGAAATTTTCATTCAAATATTGGACTAATTTAAAATAAATATGCGCTAGAAGAAGTTTATTTATATTTGAAAAAAATATTCCTTTAGGAATTTATTATGTTAACAAATGAGTTTTTAATATAAGGACAATATACATCGTGACAATATGATACAATATCTAAAAATATATATTATAAAAATTAATAACAAACTTTTTAATCTAAACATTTTACATTAAATAACTAACATAAGAAATCAATTTTTATTTTTGTATTTCAACAGTATTTAATTAAACATAAATATCAATATTCTTTCAAGTATATTTAAAGCATATATATATAATTAAGGATGAGTTAAATATATTCATTAATGGAGAATTTATTTATGAAGTAATGATTGTTTTGTCTGATTAATGGTTTGGTTTGATGAAATAACGCGATACATGGGCAATCTGCCAAGATGAAAATGCCTTCCGGGAGGACTTTCTATGGGAAACTGGTCTTTTATTTAGATTTTAAACACGTTAAAAAAAATCCAGAAAACTGTAAGCGGCTAGCCCGTTAATGGGGCGAGAATCCACGACCAACTAACTACCAGTGCTCCAGTGGTCCAGTGGTTTTATCCACTCTGCCATTGATGAACCTAATTAATGGAAATCAGAAATTAGTAATAAGAGAAATAAATTAATTTATAAAGTAATCGATTAGAATTATTTAATTAATTGTTTCTGTGCAATAAATCGTTAAAATTATTAAAGAAACTAATTGTATTCGTTGTCATCACTCTAAGATAATTAAAAATATGCAAATTTTCAGATGTTTTATTTTAAAATTATAGAATATATTAAAAAATAAAAAAATAAGGGCCTAAGAAAACCTAAATGAAAAAGGTGACGCATTTCTTAGAGATCCATTTGGATAAAATCCAGAGACATATTTATCCTTAAAACTTCTCCCAGATGGCTACTCCCGTTGTGGCCAACATCATTTTATTTTTATTTACTCTACCTACAACATCCGTGAAATTATTTTAAATATATAATTTTATAAAATCTTTAGATCAGAAAGAATCCGGAATTAAATTCAGAATTTTATTTCGTGTTTGTTTTAAAAAAATAATTTAAAAAATGGAACGTATATTTTTAAATTTAATAAAATCTGTTTTTATTTAACTTATTTATATTGTTTACACACACACATATAGCCTACACATATCATATATATAATATAATTGAATATAATTGATTAAACGTCTCTAGCAATATCTAAATATATTTAAATTCGTAATTTTATTTGCTGAGTTATGTTTTTCTTTAAATAAAATTATACAAATAAAGGAATAAAAATGCCATATTTTTGTTATAATAAAACATTTTTTAACTTGTTAAATATATTTACGAAAAATTAATTTTAAAATAAGCATTAAAAATTATCTGTTTATAATGCTAAATTTATATATAAATATATATTATTTTTTTTTTAAGCTAAAAACTAATAAAAATAAAATTATTATTTTCTGATAGTATATACAATTATTTTTATTTTATTATTTATAAGGAAGCGAATAAGAAGAATTATCATTGCTAACCTCATTGTTATATGATCTATGCTGATCATTTATTCATAGGAATTCACTATCGTTTCCCTGCAGATCACCAAATTTACTTTATGTGCAGTTATCGATTGAGTAGAAAATGCTTTAATCAAGAATCTCAATATGAATGGAGGACTTTTAGACTGAAGAGCATACAAGTTAATTATATTAATCTAGAAAATTTTAAAAACTTCAAATCTATTTTTTTTAATATTGTATTTGTGATTTTTAGAGATTTGATTAAAAAAACGTGAACTAAATATATTTTCTTACCGTTTATTATTTAAAGGAAGTAATAATGATGGCATCTTTTAATTGACGATATGATTCGTAATTAAATTAAAAATTATTTAAGCACAAATTTTATTGATTAACGTGCGGTTTTAATAGTTAATATAGCTGTTAAATGGATTTTTCTATGCATAAAAGAATAAAAATCTCAGTTTTAGTTTTTATTTTTGTTAATAAAATATTAAGTTAATTTTTAATGACTTTTACGGCATTTTTTATTTCTATGAAATCTCGATAAAAGTTATTAGCCTATTGATTACAGCTTTTCGTATTTTCTTCACGTATCTAACATCGAAATAGGTATCAGTTTCCCATAGAAAATCCTCCTTTGGCAGATTGTCATGTGCTGCATTGCCAAACTATGCATTAAAAGTTGCTGTCAAATAATTTATTATTTATTCTTAAATAATTCACTTTTGCTCTTTTAAAACAAATGAGCGATCACAGAAAGATATCTTATTTATATATTAAGTTTTAGAAGATAGCCTTTCATGAAAATGTGTCGTTTTTCCACTAGAAAAACCTGGGTGGACCTCATCCTTTCCCTTCAAGATGGTTCTCATTAATAATTCTTGGTTGAGAATGGGGTTAACGGACCAGAAAAGTTTTTATTGGAAAATAAATTGAATGTGAACAACATTAAATCTATTATAAATGATAAAGATGACGTCATATTTTCTGGAATTGGAAAAACTTGATTAAAAAAAAGGTTTAAAAACGAAACAAATTTTCAAAATTTTCTTCTTTTATAGAAAATTTGTTTTTATACAATTAAATATTTAAATATAAATAATCTGTATTTTTAAAATTTTTATGTGAATTTATTTGCTTTAAAAGAACAATAAATAAATAAATGAAATAAAATAAAATTTTACTCAAGGTTCATTTTATATAGGTTAGTGTTATTTGTATTATAAGCACACATTTATATATTACATAAATGTGTAAATAATTATTAATTTTTACAGAATAAATTTTTAGCTTTATCACTAGAAAAAGCATTTCACTTTTTAAGCTATTTTATTATTTATATTATATTAAACATTTATTATTATTACTTACATAGACTAATATATCCTAGAATTTTAATCAATTTGAATAAAATTTAAGTTATACAAGTCAAACAAAAATATCTAGGACGTCTCTTGATTATTAATTAGAAGTGTTTTATTAAAAAAAAATATAAAAATACAAAACAAAACAAAAAAAATATGATTACAAAAATTATTCTGTGTTAAACCATAACAGCAATAAATACAATTGTCTCAATAAAAGTGCAAAAACTTCTGACATCTTCAGCATTGACAGAAAATACATCGGACACAAACGTTTCTCTTCATTTATTAATAAATATCATTGGATATAATCTAATTATAATTTGCATACAACATATAAATAGCAATATTTATTTAGTGCAAATTAGGAAAATAAATGCCACCTGAAAAAGCAATATGCTGCGATATTACAGAAGTAATTGTAAATTATTATGAAGAGGGAAATTCTTTGAATCATATAGTTACAAAAATAAAAATTGGCAAATCAATAGTTTCTGATGTTATAAAAAGTACAAGGAAACTGAAAGCATTGATCCAGAACGATCGGAAATTGTAGCAGCTTCCGATCTCAAGTTCTTGTGAAAAATTATCAAAGAAAATCGGCGAGCATCACTTACAGAATTGATTTAATAGAATACAGCCATTATTAAATAAGTCACTAAAGACACTTGTCGGATGTATTTGCAGAAATTTGACTACAAGTTTTATCAGGTAATGTAATAGAGAGATTGAGGCGCACGTTTTAAACGTGTAAACGTGTACGTGTGACGTTCGGCGCCGCTTTCCCGTAAGCCTAAAAGTTTGACAATGGTGTTTGGATAGTCGGTGGAATCACGCTCGACATTCCAAACACCATCGTCAAACTTTTAGGCTTACGGGAAAGCGGCGCCGAACGTCACACGTACACGTTTACAC
>NW_019387289.1:3941-11028 GCF_000671375.1 Centruroides sculpturatus | reverse complement strand
TAAATATGGTATATACTATGGAACCTGGTTAACTCGAACCGAGATAACTGAAAGTCGCATTTACTCGAAGTGATTTTCTTTCTCCGATCGTTTAACATAGGAATTTGCAGGTTAAATCAAACCGATTAACTGAAATTCGTCGAACTGTTTAACTCGAATGGGATTTCGATACAGTAGTATCATAAGCTCTCAGGAATTTTAATTTAAATAAAATAATTAACGTTAATCTATCTAATAAACTAATCGAAAACTTTCTATAAAGTGCGGGAATCACGTACGACTAAAAATAAACATCGTATCACGTGACAGCGGGCGGTTGTGGTGACTTCTATACAGCGTGTTTGACGTAGATAATGTAACTGCCATTCAAATCTACTTTTTTTTCGTACATTTTTATTTTATTTGACTGCTGATGGATTTCTCCGACTAACTGATGCAATAAATAAATGGGTTTTTGGTAAATTAATTTAAAAATCGATTATAGTTCAATTCTATGTAAAAATTTTAACCTTTGCGGCAAAATTTTAAAAATATAACATTCGTAAAGAGTGGTATGTTTGTAATAAAAAATAAATAAAAAATAAAAACAGGTCGATTCTAAGCGCGAAATAGGCAATTTAAAAAGTCCTTACGTAGGAATGAACCAATCAACGTTTCTCGGTAGATTATTTAATCATTTGGTTAAGCGTTTTCGAATTTGTAGATAACCGGGTGCGGGCCCTGGGCCCCGACTTCTGAAGGGCCTCGCAAAATCCCAACTTTACACTTATTTCTGATGACACCAAGTTTGGTTTCATATATGGCATTTTAATTACGTACAAGTTTACAATCGGCGATAAAATTTGAATATAATATATGACATATTACATTTAAATTTTATTGGAAATGAAATATTAATAGTACATAATATTTTTATATATATTTAAAAATGTGGTTAACATGTATTTTTATTTTCCCTGTCTCGCACTTTTTTAAGGAGCCCAATATTTTCTTCTGCGCCCGGAGTCACAACCGACCTTAATCCGCCTCTGGGTTTACGTTGACACCACAAATCTACGTAATAAGACCTATGGAAATATCACATGGATAGTTTATTATGGGTCACAAATGAACAAAACCTTGATGTTTAGGCGACCTCGAAACTTTTTAACTCGAAGTTCGAATATTTTTCTCCGGACCGATTCGCGTTAATTACATTCCATTGTATTAATTTTATTTCAATATTTCTATTTTTGGATTTGTTTTGTTCTTCATCCAATTTCTACGTTAAAACGATTTTTCAGAATTAAAAAAACATTTATAATAAAAATTTTTACAATTGCAATGTGTAGTCTTCATTACAATAGTTAAAAATTTCACGGAAAAAAGAAATGGAATAGCACTTCCATTTGTAGTACGAAAAATTAAATACATCAAAAGCTGGTTTATCTTTTCCAGAAACTAAAATACATAAAATTTTGTATTTATCTATCTATGTGACAAACCGATAACTGATGGACGAGGGAAATCATTCGTGATTGATGAAACTCGAATATATGTTGAATATTCAAATGGCTGTCCATTTGCCGTTCTCACAAATAAAAAAAGCTATTGATGGATGACAGTAAAGGAACGTTCACTCATATCACCTATAATATATATATAGGCTTATATTATATAGTATTACAGTATTAAAATCATAATCTAAAGATCATATTAATGTAGCCTACTAGTACATAATAAATCGATATAACGTAAAACATGATATAGGCCTAATAATAAAAAAAGACACTACGTTTATATGCTGTATGCATATGTATGAATGAGTAGAAAGTGGATAGAAAATATGATAACAATTTTTAAAAAATGTTTTAGAGAGACACGCATTTTAATATTTTGCATTTTATTAAATTAAATTAATTGTTAAAGAAATTTCTAGCGCTATTTGTTACCTTGTTGCTTTACTTAGAAAAATTATTTTGTATGTTTTTAATTTATAAAATTAAAATATCACTTTAACGTATTCTTAATAAAGAAGGATTTAAAATTTACGTATGTAAGAATTTAATTAACATTCAATTTTTTGAGAAAAATATAAACTTTTTTGCTTACAGAGTAGAGAATTGATAGGGATTTACTGTATATGAAGCTAATAATAAATGTTTTAAAAATTTCTTCTTATCTATAAGATTGATTATATTCTAAAAATTCGAAATGTTAATTATTGCAAATGTTAAACTTAAAATATCTGGAAAATGATAAATGGCATTTGCCTATTTAAATTTGAAAATGCTGACATTTTATTTCTTAAACAATTAAGAACTGAAACATTGATGTTTTACAAGCAAAAATTGCTAATATTAAGCTTTAAAATATATATTTTTTTAAATATTAAAACTAAAAATTCATAATTTGATATCAAAATAGTTGAAGAAAAATATTTTAAAATCTATTTAAAATATTTTAGAATATAACAATGCTTTCAAAAATGTCAGTATAAACAATTTAAATTAAATCTCGTATAAATTGATAATTATATTAATAAATAGAAAATTATAGTGATTCAAAAATTTTATTTATTTTGATAAGGCATGTAATAAACTTTTACAATAAATTAGATGTTGATATTATTAAATAACAAGTTTATAATACTTAATACGTACTTAATTTAAAATTAAAAATTTTTTATAACTCCCAGAAATTAATTTTGTTTTAAAGTCTTTTAAATTTAAATATTTTCTAATATATATAAGTCAATTTTGAAAGTTTAATTTGCAAAATTTTACATACTAGAATTTTTATATAATTAAACTTGCAAAAATAATTTAATTAAAATCACAATAAATCTATGATAAAAATTTAATTTTCACAGCTTTTATGGCTTCTTCATTCCAAAATAAAGTCAGCTTTGATTTATACTGTTGAATTCGTTAATTTAATCGTTAAAGATAAGTTTAAACATCTGCATTTATCCGTAAATTTAACTGCGAATATGGAGGAAAGTATTTTAAATTTTTGCAAATGTTTTATTATTATTATTCGCTATAGATAGAAAAATGTAATCACTGCATGTTTTCAGAAATTTTACTACTATAAACAAAATGTTTTCTTTTAGAAAATTCACTAAATATATATAAATAATATGTACCGTACAAGCTATGTATTATGAATGTGTACCTACATAACTACGTTTGTATTGATATATCTGATAAGTACCCCAACGAGTCACATATAAGCATGCTTTAATGTTAAATAAATATGTTTTAAATTTGATTTATTTATATTCTTATACATAAAATACAAAGTAATTCCAGTAGCAAAAGTAAAGTAATATTTTTTTTAATATTAATAGTTAAAGTATATCGTGATCGACAGGATTACGTTAAATGTAGCCTATTCACTTAAACGAAGCCGCGCTATCATTAAACTAAATTTCGTCTTTAAATATTGACTCGAAGTTTCTGTAAGAGTCGGATATTTGCCATTGTGAAATATCACCCAAACTCTTCGACGATAAATCAAAACTGTCGACTGTTCGACTCTAGTTACAACAGCTTCACTTGATTTCTTTTCACAATAACGAAGAGAGTTGGTTGATTATCTTCATTTTAATGGCTTGTAAACGGCAGATAAAATTACGTGATTAAGGTTTAGAGAACGTAATAGAAGGAAGAAAAAAAAGGAGTTTTCCCAATTCAAATCTTTAGATGATTATCTAGAGGCCATCGATTAGTTATGACAGAATCACAATTGTTTACTATCGTAACGGAAACAACAGTTTTTCCAATAAATTCTTTGACCTTGTATAGATAAAATAAGTGATAAGAATGTGTGCTATATATAGGATATCATTTAATTTGCTCTTACAAGAATCATGAGAAAGTCAAGGAAAATTAATTTTGCATTTTACACAGGATTTCTTATTGTGAGAGAAAAATTAAAAATAAATAGTAATGAATATAAAAATCTAATTGTGTGACATAATTACAAATTATGACACATAATAAAATGAAAATTAGTGTTGTACTTTAAATATAAAGTCTATTATTTTAGTTTTTTTTTAAATTAGCTTCTCATAAACAATCAATTATGAAAACAATCCAATGATAGAATTAACTTCAGCCATATTTTTTAACTGTGTAGAGACAAAACAAATGATGAAAAACATGGAGTATATAGAATACAGTAAAGAAACTTTTAAGGTTTATTATGATCCTTTACATAAATCTAATAAATTTACTTCTAGTTTCATATAAGTATTTCTAATTAATCTAATGTTATACATAACGAAATAAATAGTCATGCATATTATTCAATATGATTTTTTGTATGTTTTATCCTTATTTTTTTTTTTTAGTTTTCCTGAAAATTCAAAATGCTTTCCACTGAAAATTACATCATGAAAATTTATTAAACTTGCTTTGTTATTAAAACTCCATATGTCCTTTATGGAATAACGTGTTGCAGGGGTTTAGAAATTACAGTAAGCAATCGAAATTCCTGTCGGAGATGTTATCAGACTTGCAGACTCGCCTGCATTGGAACAAATTAAATCTGATTGATTACCTCGAGAATGTCAAGAAAATCTGTAAGAAAGGATGAATATTAACATGTTAGATAGATTGAACAAGTGATGTAATTATATAGGAATCTAATAAAAGTTTTCTTTTTTTTTAGAAATAATGATTTATTTAACAAGTTTCGAAAATTCAAATTTTCTGTTATAACTTAAATAAAATTTTAAAAGTTCATTTTAAAATAATTTTTAACAAACAAAGACAATTTAAAGTGTGTTAGATAAATTTTATGTAATTGAATTAATATATTCTCAAAAAATTATTATTTGTGTTAAAATAACAGATAAATTGATTTCGCAATTATCAATAAGATAAAATGAGTTTTGAGCTTTTTTTCTATATTTAATTTTTATATGTTGCTGCACCTTTCAGCATAAAGTAACATTAAAGCCGCTTTGTTAACATAGTTTTTAGAAGAAAGAAACAATGAAAGAGTTTTCTCTAATTAGAATTTGAAGAAGAATTCTAGATTTTTAATCTAAAAATTCTTCTTCAAATTCTTTAGTTCAGTTAAAATTTTTCAGTTTTAATAAAACAAAACCTGAAGAATTTTCTCTAATTATTTACCAAATAAATATTTTAATAAAGTAATAGGAATAAGAATTTATTTTTTTATTGATAATGGAGAATATGTAATAAAAGCGAGATTGTTTAGGAACGTTTGTCATTAGATTTTGACTATTATCGAAATTATATTATTGAAGCATTTCTCTACGAACTGATTTTATGCTAAATCCAAAATTAATTAATTTAATTTTTTCAACATTAGTTTTCGCATAAGAAGAGTATTAAAAAAGCCATCATCCAGTTTCTAGTCAATCAATGAGTTTCTTAGAAGTGTTTAATCGATAATAGAATAATAGACATATTACTAAAGATTGAGTATAAACTATATTTTTTGTTGGAATGTATGTCTTGTAAAGTTCACGTGAGTTTTAACTGTATGCTTAGTATATTTTATATATAAATTGCTTACACTATTAAAAAATTTAAGGGTGAAAATTATTTATTGTTCTTCGAGTTTCAGATGTAATATAATAATTTGTTTCTTTTATCTTTTCCATTTAAATCATCCTTAGATCCACAGATAAACACTGTACTAATACATAAGTAAATCAATTTTTATTTTCAGTCTTTAATTTAATTTAATTAATTGCTTGGTTGAAAGTAATTTCGTTTTTTATTACATACCATATAATCGGAAATTTTATAAAAAATATATTTATATAGTTGCTTCTTCATAAAACAGTTCTACCTTGTAGTTTCATTATTATATCTATAATAAATGAATACAACAACGTTAAGTTTTAAAGGATACTGCTTAATGATAAATTTAACAGTACAGTATTTGAATATAGAAGCTATATTCTAAGCAAAGACAGCTTTGTTTAAGAATATTTTTAGAAGGGATCTTTCTCTCTCTTTTTTTTTATATGTATTTATACAGTTTATATTTACATTCTATATATTAGGATATACTGACTAAGATTAAAAAATGATGATGATTGTTAATTTTATGTTCAAATTTTATTCGAAGCCATTATTACAAATTGTTATTAGTTAACACAAGAGAACTATCGCTTACTTGACCCCTGTCCTAGATCTGTCGAGGAGGTTAAGGCGTCAACCTATCGCTCTGGAGTTCACTATTTTTAAAGTTATCCATTTAACTATATATTTATAAAATTGAATAATAATTTGTGAAATTTCAAATATTAAAAATAAGATCATTTAAATCCTATTTAGTTATTTATAGTTGAGTATGTGATATGTAATGATTACTGAAGAAATATAAATAGAAAACTTTTCTATCTATTTATCCGTTATTTTTGGAAATTTTTAAGTTTTTGTTTGTGCTAGTCAGTGTTGATTTATGACATTGGATTTCATCTATTTTGGATGAAATCCTATTACGTGACGCATAGTATAGTCGAGCTTTTCATTATATATTAAATTTAATTGCTTCTGAGTATTATATAAAATTAACGAATAACGTTAATTGTAATTAAAATAAATAACATCTTTTAATCTATTTAACTTTTTATGTAAAAAAATATTAACTGTTTTTCTCGTATTTTGATAAAATAAATTCCTTTATCCTATTACATGCCTTTAAAGCATTTTTAAAGATTTTTCATAATGTTCCATTTGTTACTATTAGTGAACAGATAACCTTAATGATACCTGACAAAAACATTCCCAGAGCAGCGAATTTTTATAATAAACAAAATTGTATAGGACTCATGTTATTTTTGATACAATTTTGAAGTTTTAATTATAGAAATCAATCAGCGTACAATTTTTTATTTGAAAATACAATATATTATTCGTTTTTGGTTAATTTAGGGGAGATCGGGGCAACTTCGGCAAGCGGGGCAAGTTTGTCAAGCGCTTTTTTTAAAAAACAAATTAAAAGGAGACTTTGGTTATAGGTTAGGCAGTTGAGTTTTATTGGTGGCTTGTTGAGTGTAGTGTTTTTATTGTTCTCCAACAAGCGTAGTTGAATTATCAAGCAAATTTTCATTTTCGTT
>NW_019387289.1:0-3201 GCF_000671375.1 Centruroides sculpturatus | reverse complement strand
GTTACTTGTATTTTTCTTATAATATATTAAATAAATTACACAGGGTATTACTGATAATTTTATTAGATGTTTCTTATGATTTTAGAGTAAAAGAATTTTTTAAAACACATAATTGATTGTCTGAAAGATACAAATGTAATATAAAAATAAAAATATATTAACAAGTTTTAAATTTCTATAACATCAGAATAATTTAATATATTATTAATCAAACTAGAAGTATTTAAATTATTATTATTTTTTTAAATTATAAAAAAATGTCTCCCGTCATTTATCTAAGATCATATCCTGAGTTGTAGACCGTAACAGTAACGCATTACACCTGTTTCATATTTTTCATGAAGGCTGTAGAGTATCTACTTTAAAAGTTGTCTAAAGATTAATAAGAGCTTTCATTTTTCATTTATTTCCTGTTTATTTCCACAAAATTCTCAAGAAGCTTGTCATAAACATTGTTAAAACGAAACATGCGTGATAAAATTAATATAAATTAAAATGTTAACATTACTGATGCAAGCAAAGAGAGATTAATGATCTGTGTAGTGTCAAGCAGGAGTAATGCGTTCAGTTTTCGCATCTGTAACTTGTTTGATAAGATTTTTAATAAAGCTATTTCTTTATTAAATAAATAACAAAATATATTTAGAAAAACGCATTCGAAAGTTACATATCGTTACATCGTAACTTTGCCATTTAGATTATTTTTCTCGTCACATTTTCGTCACGTAACGTCTTTAAAATTTTTGTAAATCTAAATTCATGCATTCATGCGATAAAACACCTGGTTCATTGTATAATACTTTGAATAAAGTTTACGAAATTATCCTACTGTGAATGTTAAAGAAAACACATAAAAAAGAGAATAGCAGAAAATATTTTCTTGTTTAATCTCATTTGTTATGTCATTACTTCTGTAAGAAAGAAATGACAACTGTAATAAATGAATACAACAACGTTAAGTTTTAAAGNTTATTATTATTTTTTTAAATTATAAAAAAATGTCTCCCGTCATTTATCTAAGATCATATCCTGAGTTGTAGACCGTAACAGTAACGCATTACACCTGTTTCATATTTTTCATGAAGGCTGTAGAGTATCTACTTTAAAAGTTGTCTAAAGATTAATAAGAGCTTTCATTTTTCATTTATTTCCTGTTTATTTCCACAAAATTCTCAAGAAGCTTGTCATAAACATTGTTAAAACGAAACATGCGTGATAAAATTAATATAAATTAAAATGTTAACATTACTGATGCAAGCAAAGAGAGATTAATGATCTGTGTAGTGTCAAGCAGGAGTAATGCGTTCAGTTTTCGCATCTGTAACTTGTTTGATAAGATTTTTAATAAAGCTATTTCTTTATTAAATAAATAACAAAATATATTTAGAAAAACGCATTCGAAAGTTACATATCGTTACATCGTAACTTTGCCATTTAGATTATTTTTCTCGTCACATTTTCGTCACGTAACGTCTTTAAAATTTTTGTAAATCTAAATTCATGCATTCATGCGATAAAACACCTGGTTCATTGTATAATACTTTGAATAAAGTTTACGAAATTATCCTACTGTGAATGTTAAAGAAAACACATAAAAAAGAGAATAGCAGAAAATATTTTCTTGTTTAATCTCATTTGTTATGTCATTACTTCTGTAAGAAAGAAATGACAACTGAGACAAATAAACGTTTCCAAGGAAAATCAAAATATTTTAAACGTGTAAAGTCTTTATTGTAAATTATTGGAATTATAAAAAATGCAATTATTTTTTATTTTTATTGTAATAATATATATATGTTACTATATAACATAAAAATTTATGAAGTGTTTTCTGATCATTTTAAGTCTTTCCAATTTCGAAGCCTTTGCAAACGAGGAACCTTCTCCTTCCTCTTTTTAATGTATAATCAATATTTTTAAAATTTTTATTTAGTCTTTCAAACAATTATAAAGTTTATGGGTATTTAAATTTTATTTTTCTTTAACTTATACAAAGATTCTGAGTGCCGTTTCCAGATGCACAAGATTATAATATAATAAAAATAAAATTTGATAATGGATAAACTTGTTTATATTTTATATCTATTGTGTGATAAAGTAATTTAAAATTCTGTTTAATAAAGTTAAATTTCTAAGAAAAATAATTTTAAAAAATAGAATAATTGTAAACTTAAACATAAGATTTAAACTTTCATGAAATTAAATTAGTTTCTTGACGGATTATAAATATACATAATTTTTTTTTCTTCAAGTTTAACGTGTATATTATTACGAAGAATAATTTAAGTTTATGAAATTTCAAAAATTATATTATTACAAATTAAAATAAAATGAAATATTCTATTATCGTGATCCTGTCTCGTAATAAAATGACACGTGTTGTGCGATTTATGTTACAGCAACTTTATTTTCATTTCAAATAACTTGTTTTATTTACTATTTTCTATCGCTGAAAATCCGTAGAAAGTTGAAAAAAATAAATAAAACTCAAAGTTTATTGCTTCAAATATAAGTACTTATTTAATTCATTCTATTATGTCTGTACTGTACTTATACAATATAACGTATGAATTTTCTAAGACTACTTATATTTTTATATCAACATATAAATACAGGATAAAATCAGATTATATAACTATTAAATTTTCATTTTAATTTAAAAAAAAAAGTGAAGAAAATGTCAGTCAATATAAGTCGACAAAAATAAAAAGTGACGATTGATTTTTAAGTCAATAATATACATTAAAAAAATCTTATAATTGAAAGAATATTATCAATAAGCTACAGAAATTTTAATTATTTACCGAAATCCAATTACTGCATTATCATTTTCATTATTCTTTTTTGAAAACATTCCGCATTGGCAATATTTGATTTTTAAATATACAGTAAAATCTATCTAAAACGGAAAAAAATTCGGTAAATAATACAGGTTTTACTGTATTTAACTATAATTCTATGAATGATATTTTGTTATTCGTAACATTTTAATACTTTTTCCTATAATGACTGAAAGATAAGATATGAAGTAAACTTATTTTCAATAGGCTAATTTATTATATAATTACTATAAGCTCTTTAGATTAGATATTGCAAATCGTAAAACTCACAATTTATAAAAATAATGATAATGTAATGTTATAAATGATCTTAATATAATTCCAAAACCATAAAACTAAATTGCAACAAAGTTTAAGTCAT
>NW_019387288.1:0-12402 GCF_000671375.1 Centruroides sculpturatus | reverse complement strand
CCTCCTCTGCTAATACATGCATGACATAGTGTGTATTAATTCCTATTAGGTTGCAATGTGAATTATATTTGTTTTCGTTACAATTAAAATGGTTTAAAATAAACTCATCTCTGCCCTCAAAATTAAGCTTTTTGCCATTTCATAATAATTAATACCATAAAAGCTATTTTTTAACAAAATCTTACAACAGGTTAAAAAAAATTTCAATATTTATTTATGACATTATTTGTTTTTTAATTTCTTTTTTCTCTAATACAATTAAATATTTATAATGCTATTTAACTGTAACGAAAGCAAATACAAAGCACACAAAAGTAATTTAAAAGGTAAAATAGAACCGCACTGTAACGGAATCGGATGCGCTACCATTATTATCGTCCGGAATAGGAATCATTTTCATCTCAAACAAGTGTAAGTACGAAAATAATTATGGAAATATTTAATCAATATATAACTGTTAAAAGATATGCAGATTATGACGAACTTTTATACCAAAATGTTCTGTAAGAAGCTTACATGAAATCTTCGAAGAGAGAGAGAAATAATGGCGTAATTTCTGATTTGCTGTAGTGAAATGTTTGAATTGTATGTATGGTAAAATATAAATCACGTGATATAATTTAAAACTCTGATTCTGAATGGTCATGTTTGATATTTTTAGATATTTATTCTTTATCAATTGATATATAATAGCAGAAGATAGATACAATTGAAGCTTGCTCTAAATATATTTGAAAAACGTGTTTGTTTTGTATCTGATGTAAAAATTGGTTTATTACAAAATGAATAAATAATGTCATTTACCATCTTCATCCACTAAAGTGACCATCTGTCTAAGTTCTGCTTCCGTGGGTCGATGACCCAACGATCTCATAATGACCCCCAATTCTGCAGCTTCAATACACCCATCGCCGTTCTGATCGAAAAGTTGAAAAGCTTCTTTGAATTCTAAGAAAATAAACATATGATTATTATCGTGGCTTAATAATTCTAATCTAAAATAGAAATCAAAGTTGTTTATTAATCTCACTGTCTCGGATTGATGCGTTCGACACATAAATTTCTAAATAAAAGTTTATTAAACTAACAATAAATCATAAATATATTGAAGGATAAATAGAAAATAATATTTTAAATTCTGTTTAACTTGACACATGTGGTTTAGTTTGATGGGATATGATAACGCAATACATGGGGAAAATCCATCACTTTTTATGGGAAACTGTTCCTATTTAGGTGTTACAAACATGAAGAAAATCCGAAAAACTCCATGTTGGTAAGGCGCGCCCACTGGTCGATTGCCACGTATTGCTAAACAATTTGCTATAACAATGTTTCTTTGCCAGCTTGTTACATATATAACACGGGAAAATATTGGAATCGTATCAAATTTGGCGCTCCGAGATTTTTGAAAATTTCGCCATTTTGAGGCCTTTTGAACCCAGAAAAAGTAAAAGACGAAAACAAAAAGAAAAAATTTCCATGGATTTGGTTGTATATGGTACTGTTCATTTCGTTTAATATTTCAGGATGGGATAATGATTAAGAAATGAAATTTGCCATGGTTAGCTTGTGTATAAAAACTACTGTATTGATGGTATTAAATTTTTGTGTTTTTTAAAATAAAACTTAGCTCTACCCTCAAAATTAAGCTTTTTGCCATTTCATAATAATACCATAAAAGCTATTTTTTAACAAAATCTTATAACAGGTTTAAAAAAAGAATTTTCAATATTTATTTATAACATTATTTGTTTTTTAATTTCATTTTTCTCTAATAATGAGTGATTTTTGAATATGTAATAAGAATCACCTTTTTCGTCGCTTTTATCACCTTTATGTAGGGCCTCCTCTGCTAATACATGCACGACATAGCGTGTATTAATTCCTGTTAGGAGTGGTTATTAATTCCACCCCACCACACAATTTTAATTTTGTGTTAATATGTCTTACTTGTTAGTGTTTTTCATCGGCAAAGTTATGCAACTCTTTGCTGGATTTTTTAAATATGAATTCAGAAGAAATTGTACTTTTTTTCATTTTTAACTCTTTGCCTTGTGAGCATTAAGAACGCCCTTTTAATCATACTCATCATGGATTAGGCCAGGTCCAAAATGAGACGACCGGGTGGTGAGAGATGAGGGCCGATATATTCAAGGCAAACCGCTCATGAAAAATTCTTGGGAATTTTGCCTGTTTGCCCAGATTCGATATTGGATCCTCAAACTGTAGGCTGACGCCATTTAAAATTTGATATACGAAAATTCAAAGTTATTTTTTGTAAATTTCTCTGTTTTTTAATTTAATTGTAAATTTTAAAAATAATCTTTCAACACAAAAAAAACTATAAATTAGAGTCGATATATTTAAATCATTTATAAATTTTTCATGATTTAAAAGCATTCAAACATTGATTTAGAAATGTAAAAATATGACATTTGAAGGTTATGTAAGGGAAAGAAGAAAAACTGTATAATAAATCGAGATTTTTATGATTTATAAGATCAAGTGTATTCTTTCTAAGTTTTGTAATATTTACTTTTTGTAAGTGGAATACTAACATTTCTGTTTTTGTCCTTGGATAATTTTACAGGTTAAAAGCTGAATCAGTTATACTTATATGATCTTTTACAAAACACAAAATAGAAAAAGAATTCTATTTTAACTTCCAAGGAGCGATTAAAAAGAAATTTAGGATGCCATTACATCCACTTTTTCAAGAATAAATGACGTTTTCTGATGTTTGTAATTATTTATGATATTGTCTCAATTAGATTCTCCACTGGTCGAGTGGCTAAAACCATTGAACATTGATCGTGGGTTCGTGTCTCACCAATGGGCTGGTCATGTGAAGTTTTCCGGGTTCTTTCACGTTTGTAATAACTAAATAGGAAACATTTTCTCGTAGAAAGGCTTCCCGGAAGTTATTTCCCTCGGCAGATCGCCCGCGTGTCGCGTTGTCGTATACAAAAAAAAAAAAAAAAAAAAAAAAAAAATCGTTTTTCTTCCATTTTGGCTCATTCCGTCCTATTGACACTAAGGGTTTTTTTCCCAGGCCTCTAACGGGTTTAGCCAGACCAGCAATTAGAACAGCCGGTTTTGTGAGAGACGGGGCGGAAGTTACCATCCCTGATTTGGTTCCGGATCTCCCAGAACGCTAGACTGATGCCTTAATCATCTCGGCCATCCACCATACGCTGAATTAGATTTATAAATACACATTCTGGACAATCAGTATTATTGTTGTTGAATTTTAAGGAAAAATTTAAAATTCTGACTATTTTTATCATAATTCTTGATAATTATTATGGATAAATCTACGTACCTGCAACTTGTTCGTCCGTTAATCCGTATTCTGTCTGTAAAAAGAAAGAT
The DNA here is from genome assembly GCF_000671375.1 of Centruroides sculpturatus. Taxonomy (NCBI): domain Eukaryota; kingdom Metazoa; phylum Arthropoda; class Arachnida; order Scorpiones; family Buthidae; genus Centruroides; species Centruroides sculpturatus. The sequence continues at coordinate 9,027 of NW_019387288.1, read as the reverse complement.
TGAAGCATTTAAATTACGTATTTAAATATTTGTTATTTATTTCAATGTATTATTAAAATTTAATAATTTAAAACAATTAATATTTAAGAAGAATAAGCATAAATTAATACGCAGTACTTAAAAGAATCCAATAATAAAATTTACTACATAAATTTGACAATGGATATTTGTTATATAAAAATAAAATATAATATAGATTTATAAATAATAGTGGGTATAATTTTATTCAAAATAAGAAACTTTAAAATTTTTGAATTGTTCAAAAAAAGTTTCTCATAATTATCTATTAAATTTGCAATAGTCATAGAAAACAAGGGTTCTTATTTTTTTTATTTTTTGCGCTTTCCGTCTCGTCCTATGGGAACTAAATTGGCCTATGGGAACTAAAAAACACATCCGGGACAGACCAGTCGAAAAAAATTTCTGATGTTACTCATCCCGATTCGATCCCGAGTTTCCAGAGAGATAGAGTTTTAAGCCTCGTGGAGTTTTCCAGGTTTCCTTCGTGCGTGTAACACGTAAATAAGTACTAGTTTCCTATGGAAAGTCCTCCCATCCCCAACGGCAAATCACCCATATGTTGCATTGCCTTATTCCATCCATCTATCCACCAAAATAGACAAACTATATGCAAGTTGAATTTAAAATGTGAATATCTGAATTTGGAAAGTAGGTTTTTAATACTGTTTAGAAAGTAAAGAACCAAACTGTTTTTTTATAATCTCATTAAAAATTAAAATAAAGATTAAATTGCTTCATATTAGGCTATAATATTTCTGTGTAGATTATGTATAAGTTTTAAATATAGTAATGTTTATATTATGTTTAAAAACCATTGCTTTAATAACCAATGACTTTTAAACATACTTTGCAAATGATATTAAAAGCTCATTTTTCATTTTGGCGCATGTTTCCTTCTGTCAAATCAGTGTTGAAATGAAGTCTGTCATGTTTTCGTGATCCAAGTTTAAATGACGATATAGAAGTCACTGTTAAATGTTTTGCCAAGAAGGAAAAAAGAGCGCTTTAATACTTTTAGCAATGACGGAGATGTTTAAAGTAAAAAATCGGAATCAGCAAAGAAGAATTTATTCATAAGCACGTGTAATTTCTCTCTCCGGAAAGACTGACTTTTCGCATTTTATTATACTTTAATACTATGTATTGACCGAGCTAAAAAGTAGTCTTTTAATTTCAAATTTAATATCTATGATTAAATATTGATGTTATAAAGAGAAAAGTAATGTTTTGTTAGGTCTACAGATTTAATAAAACATTTTCTATTATATGAAATTGTGAATTATTTTAAAAGACTTTACTCAAATGAAGTCAAAATCAAGTCGAAACTTTATTGACAAATAAAAGATCAATAGGACAATTAAACTTACGACAATACTTGCAGATTTAATTCATATTTTAAAAAAATTCTGAGTTTCTTTAACTAAAAAAATAATTTAAGTAGTTATAAGGGTTGGTTTTTATGGGATACGGGAGGCCAGGAGGCCTCTTGAGTGGACTTTCTGCGGAAAACTGGCCCCTATTTACTATAAAACGCGAAGTAAACTCGGAAAACTCCATGTATTCACTCCGTTGGTCAGGCATGAATCCACTATGTGTTCAGTGATTTTATTTACTTGGCTACTGGTAGGTTCGAGCAGTGGCGCATCCAGAGGGGGGCCAAGGAACCTTGCACCTCCGAAATGAAAGAAAACACTAGTAATTTGTTTTTAAAAAAAGCTTTTTCTAATTAAAATTCAGTTTTTTTATTATACTGTGTATTTTATTTCTATATCACATACGAATTAGCGGTCACATAAGGTGGGAATTTTATCGAATTCGTATTAAAAATTTTTTCTATCCGTTCAACTCGGATCCCCAAAGATTAAATCAGTGCGCCACTGGGCTCGAGTAGTTATAAAAAATTTTTATCCCTTAATCATTGTAGTATTCTCTGTTTTTTATTTATTTATTTATACTGTATATCCTTTTTGTCAACCAGAATAATTATATTGAGCGTAAATTAAAAATTTACTCGTGTGAGAATTTCAGATTATCAAAATTTATTTAACTACATTTAATAAAAGAGACAAATATACGAAAGTAAAAGAACTTTTTAGAATTCTCAACATTAAAAAATTTGATAAATATCCGATTATGATGTCTCAGTCTGTTACAGATATAAATCATCAAAAGTGAACAATAAATTGATCGATTGCTCTAACTTATAAAATCTGTCATATGACAAATCTTATAAGTAAATCTAAATATGAAAATCTAAACTTATTTATAGAAACTGTTTTGGCATTTAACCAATTTCGGTTTTCATGAATATTTATAAGATATAAGTTACTTATAACAAAATGAGCCTATTGTTAAAAATATAACCTACTACTTTTAATACACTTTAATCTTTAATTAGTTACTTTCTTAATTAGTTAATCTTTAATTAATTATAATCTTTAGCATATCTCTATTTTAAATATTTTATGCATAATATTTGTTTAAAATTTACTTTATGTCTAATATGTTGAAAAGTACAAAATAAATTGATGCAGACAACTAAAGAAAAAAGTCTTTTATGATTTACATCAGTCATTTAAAAATTTATCAGTATAGTTTGTAGTCAAAATAGTCTATTTATAATAAATAGTTCATATTTATTATTTCATTATCTTCTATAATGTATTGAATGAGGCTTTAGTGTAGATATAAAATTTTTAAGTAGTTGACGTAGAAACAGAAAATATATAAAAATTGTCGAGAAAATAGTGATTCTTTGTATTAATCATAAATGTTAATCGTGTGAAAGTTAGTTTGATGATGTAAAAACAGAAATAAGCATTCTTCTAAATAATTAAACCTTAATTTTTGTAAAATATCTTTTGCGATAGCCGGATATCCGAGCGGTTAAGCTGTCAACCTACCGCTCTGGGGATCAGGGAAAGGAAAAAGTACAAAAAGCCATATCTGATATATTGTACAGCACATACCATAGATAAGCCACATTATTAATTGAAACCTAAGCTTAATAAATAGAAATTTTAAGAAATGAGATGCAAACGATTTCAGAGCATGTAAAGTAAAAATACAACTTTTTTACGGAGAAAAACATGCAGATGATTACAAAGTTATGATTATTAAATAGCTTTATGATGTTACAATGAATAAGGGTAACATATAATAAGTACAATCTTCCCTGACTATTCAACCTTTTGGACTATTGTAGTGTAGTTTCAACACTCAAGCACACTTCGGCACAGAGTTCTTTATTGTTATAGATTTCATAAATTTCAGAAAAAGAATTGCAAATAAGGAATGCAAAATTATAAAAGATATAAAATAATTAATAAAAAAAAACTTTGCGTAAAACAACTGTATATCTATCCTCCCTGTATTTGTTCTATTTTCATTCTATATTTCTTTCAATTATAAATAATTACATCTTACATACAAGCAAATACCTCGAATACTATAATTCCGATTAAGCACAAATTTTCTTTAATGAGCTTATCACGTAGGAACTGTTATTTATGTGTTTATTTATTGTGTATACAAACGGTTAACTTCAGATAGAAACACAGAAAAACTTTTTTACTAGTTGCTATTGGATTATTTCAATATTTTTGTGAATTGGAACATACTCTTAATATAGTTTTCTCTCTGATATTATAAATGTTATCAATCAATTGTTAATATTTGTAGAACGATCGTCCATAAATCACATAACGCTATTTTTGTACTTTTACTACTATCACCCCAGAAACGCTCCGTACATACCTATCTCCAAAATTACGTAACGAGTATCCTTGATTATTCTCTTTAACTGCACCGTACTAGGGAATAATACACACTACGGAGTTAAATAATTTTATTAATTACAGGAATAATCTACAAAGCATTAATATGAATAATACAGTTCGCTATGCAACACTTCAGAAACAAAAATAAATCATTCTGTTACCCTGTCTGTTAGCTAAAAGTCGAGACCCAACTATTACATAACGTTTTCGTAAACGTCTCCACCACTTGAAATGCATCATAATTTTTACTTGCATACCCACTCACCCATACAGTACTTGTGTTACGTAGTTTATGGATAGCCACAAAGAATTTTTATGCGATGTTTCGGAAGCCATTAGGGAAACATGAAGATCTCTGAACAATATGCGAATGTTACTTAAATTTTAATAAACTATTCATTAAACTTTGGATTAAAACGACATATACAAGACAGAATAAAATCCAGTAATTTAATTATGCCAGAAAGTTATTTAACAATAAAGAAATCGTAGTTGGTAAGGATGATCTATTTTAAGTTAAAGTAACTTACTTTATATTATTTTTGGAATAATTTAATTCCAAATACAATCTGAAAGTTTAACTTCCATTTACATATGAATAAAAATTATTTATAAATGATTAATTTAAGATTTCATGAATAAAATGTTAAATTAATTATGAACAAACATAAAAGTAGTTAAAATATGTCGAGACAGAGAGTCTCACAATGTCAGAATGATGTAAAAAAAGTAAAGTCCTTACAAAAGATTAAATTATAAACGGGAGCAAAAATATACTTCTGCCAAAACTTTGATAACGTTCGGTTATTATATCAACTTTCTTGTAGATGTGCTTATTTATACTGTTTTTCGAAATGCTATTTTTATCTTCAGAGGATTACTTAATCGTGCAAAACAACAATAATATCAAGCAACGAATTAAAAAGGAAAGATATTACAGTAAGCCCCAATTTAGGAAACTAATGGGAGAAAGTTGTGTCTGTTATTGCCGAAAGTCCGTTAAATCGAATGTATTTTAAAAACATATAGTAATAACTAACTTACAACGTACAAAATGAATTAAAACGCTGTTATAGTGTATAAGTATTAGTGATGTGCCGGATATCCGTGTCCGTATCCGCGAATATCCGAGGGGAAAAAAAAAGATCCGTATCCGTATCCGTTACTTTTTAGCGGATCTTTAACGGATATTTTATTTTAATGACTTTCATTACTTATATAAAATTTTAAAGATAGGTAGCAATAAAATACTAATAACTTCAATTCATATCACTTTTTATTTCTTAAAATCACATATTTGGCACATTCATATTGCAAAAATTTTATCAACTTTATGAATTTTATCATATTGCAAAAATTTTATCATGAAAAAATCATTTACTATCGTAAAATATTTCCATATTACACTGCTAAACTTTTTTGTCGGCATTGTTTTTATTTTAATTTAACTCAACACTCTCCAAAAATACAAACGTAATCTACGCTATTCCGTGTCACACTAAACTATAAACAAAAACACGCGCAGTGCAAGTCAAAACACGTCGCGTTACGTCGCAAAGCGTCAACTATCGGTTCAAAGTCAAACGCACCGGCGCCGATTGAGTACGAAAGTTGAGATCCGTATCCGTATCCTCGGATCTAGACACTAATGATCCGTATCTGCATCCGTATCCACGGATATACATTTTTAACGATCCGGCACATAACTAATAAGTATGAATAAAATATTAAGTTATTATAATGTAGCCTATATTGAGTAACTTATACTCGTTGATCAACCTTTCAGAGTGTTCTATCGGCAAATAAAAAGGAAACATTATAATTTTTTTCTTTAAGATAAAAGTTTTTTGTACGTTAAATCGAGAGCCTATTGTATTTTGCATTATAAAAGATTTTTCAGCAATCTAACGGTTACTATAGCAAATATCGTGTAAACAAATTTAAATACGCGCTTTTAAGCGTATTTAAGCAATTCAGATCTAATAAACAATGTTAAATTATTAATTTAAATATTAAAATCATTGTTTTCAATTAATATATTAATTAATAATATACAATTAAGTTACGTACTATTAAATTAAAATTTAATTTTTATATGAGGATTACCAACAAAAAATGAACTAGAATCACAAATAACCATAAAAACTATTTAGCTAGCTGGCATTATTCCATATCTGATATATTGTACAGCACATACCATAGANTATCTTTCATATATCTAATTCTGTTCTCGAGATTAAGGAAAAACAGCCAGACGGACGATAATTAGAGTTTATAGGTTTATAATTTTTTTAAAATTGCAGTTTAATTTTAAATTATATGCTCTCCACCTCAAATCAGTAGTGGCTGTACATCATACTTTTCCTTTAACAACAGAGTCGTGCCGGACATCTATCTAACATCTTACACCTCTCAGAGGAAAATTTTTGAATTGAAATAACATGATTTTCGGTTTGTATTGGAAGTTCTTATATAGTTAATCGAGACCTCCTGCCTCTAAGGGTTTCCATATCTGGTCTTATCTTTTATATATCTAATTCTGTTCTCGAGATTAAGGAAAAACAGCCAGACGGACGATAATTAGAGTTTATAGGTTTANTAACGAGAAATTATTTATTGTGACGATGTCACAATGTAAATTTTAATCATATTTTTCATTTATTTAATTTAAATTATATGCTCTCCATCTCAAATCAGTAGTGGCTGTACATCATACTTTTCCTTTAACAACAGAGTCGTGCCGGACTTCTATCTAACATCTTACACCTCTCAGAGGAAAATTTTTGAATTGAAATAACATGATTTTCGGTTTGTATTGGAAGTTCTTATATAGTTAATCGAAACCTCCTGCCTCTAAGGGTTTCCATATCTGGTCTTATCTTTCATATATCTAATTCTGTTCTCGAGATTAAGGAAAAACAGCCAGACGGACGATAATTAGAGTTTATAGGTTTATAATTTTTTTAAAATTGCAGCTTAATTAATTAATCTTTTTACTGCTTAAACAAGCTACTGAACTTTTGAATCTTCGGATAATTACATCTTCACTACTTTTGTTAATTTATAAAAATAAATCGGATTTTATAAAATGTTTATGACATTACGAAATCTAACAAAATGCAATGAGATATNATTTTTTCATCATTTGAAAATGTTTTAAAACACTTTTTAAAAGATTTATTTAAAAAATAAGTAGAAAATTCTAAAAATTCGTAAAGATCGTATTAAATTTAAGTATAAACTCTCGTTTCTCTTGTTCAAAACACTTACGTAACACTTGAAAAGTTAATTATATAATGAATAAGATAAAATCAAGTTGTTGCATTTATCATGTAATATATATTACATTATGTAAATAAAAATATCGTTTACACGAATAAAAAATCCTTTAGATTTTTTCCCATTTAACTATTCAATTAAAACAATTAACACTTTATTAAATAATGAGAAAAACTCAGCACTCAGACCAATTATGCTTTAAAGTATAACATCAAAGATATATTTAAATTATTTTGCTTATATAAATAGAAAACAAACCATTATTAAGTGTGATAAATTTAGAAGACAAGTAGATTTGATTATAAACGAATTAACACTACCATTTAGGGGGCCTGACTATCGAAGATCCCAAATCTTTCTTTACATTTATGATTTTTTAGTCTAATAAGCGGTTTTAAATAGTATATATTACATTTATATGCTTAAAATATGACCAAAAGTATAGTTTTTTCTTTATTCTTTCTCCCTATGAGAACTAAAAGTGGGTTCAGCCAGGCCCATAATGGAGCGGCCTAGTAATAAAGAACGAGGCACGACATATCCAGGACAGATCACTTCAAAAAGTTTCTGGAGTTTTTCGACCTTTAGGACACCTTCACCGCTCAGCCATAAGGTCAACAAAAGAATAGTAAGAAGATAACCCAGAAATAGTTAAAAATTTATCAAATACGAAATAGTCCTACATTGAAATACTATTATATATAACAGTATTTGAATGTTTGATAAAGATATTTTGATGTTATAGTAAATTAATTTATTATACTTTATTTTTGTTATAATTGCTATTTTGTATCCAGATAAAAAAGAATATCTGATTTTCCTTGTAAAGTTGAACTGAATTGAACACAAAATAATAAATAAATAAAACTTACTATCCATTATAAGAGCCATCGAGAAGAGGTTTTTCAGGCTCGGAGTAAACTTAGGGATCCGTATTGGTTCCTACCTTTTAAACTACTCTTATTTTTACTAACAAAAATTAAAATACTAAAAATACTTAAGACTAGTTTTTATTAATAAAGAATCATTCTACGCATTCAATTTGTTACAAAAAACGAAAAAAAAAAAAAACAATGGAAGAAGAGACCCGTTCTACCCCCGACCAATACAAGCTCTCGAACAACCTTAACATTACGAACTATTCGGCTATAAAATAAGTGATTTTCGAAATATATATAGTAAAAGCTATAATTATTTCGGAAATATTATAATTAATAATACACATCACTCGTTTTATATTATTTGTTTGCAAAGGCGTTTTAAAGTTAAGAAGGTTGCAACTTTAAGAAAAAACTAGAATAATTTAGGAAAATTATCTGCCAAAAGTCGAATGTTATACTGCATTTGTCTAGAACGATTTCAAATCAAGGTTATCCAATTTTAAACTACTGAGGAGGTCGCATTGTAACCTTTTATAAAGCAGTCGGTACTTAACAGAGAAGTGCATTATGAGACAAGTTCCTGTAGTGAAGCATCTCCCTCAAGCAGATACGTATGAGTTTAAGAATTCAAAAAGTATCTATATTTATAGTATTCTAACATTGTATATGACAAATTATAATTCAATAAAACGGTAGTATCAAATAAATTATTTTTATGTAAACAATGTAAATAAGCGTTAAATATGCATAAATATTTATTAATTGATGACAAACTGAAACAAAATAAAAACTCAAATTATTGTCACAAAGTCTCATTCGTATATAGAACAAAGTAGAGGTTTTAATTCAACAGTGGCTTGAAATGAATGTGTTTATTTAAAGACAGCAGTGAAAATACCTTCAAGTTTATTCTGATGTCTTCTCATATACAAAAAATAGGAATTGTTTTAAATAATTACAATGATTTCATCTCTAACTTATTTAATGTATGACAGATATAAAAGTACACTTGTCCATGACACGTAAGTTTCTTAAATATTTAAATTAAATCATATTTAAATTTAAAC
>NW_019387287.1:11236-41030 GCF_000671375.1 Centruroides sculpturatus | reverse complement strand
CATCTAATCTTTATTCTCTAAGTTAAATTAAGAGACGAGAGAGAGAGACCTCTCAGAGAGAGATTTCGCAGAGAGAGAGTATACAAATAGATATCGTTATATTTTATTAAATAATAACGATTGAATTAAAAATATACATAACAAAAAAATTTGTTTTTAGTCCAGTTAGTTTTTTAAATAAAACTTTTATTATTTAATTTGAAACTCTTATAAAAGTCACAATAATCTAAATTTATAAGGTGTATTATTGAAAGTATAAATGATAATCTTTGAAATAGTGTTAAAAGCAGTTATATTGGATGCATTGTCTGTTAAAGCAGCTTTAATACAGATGGATAAGTAAACTAATAATATACTATGTTCCTTTGGTTTGTTTATCCAGCTGTATTAAAGCTGCTTTACCAGCAAATCCACTATTTAAGTGTGATTTGCCTGATCATTCAGACATCTCTAAAGTCAAAAAAATTAATCTTTTTTGTGGTGTTTTATTAATTGCCTCTGAATATGAAACAGCAGCATTTTTAGATTAAAATGAAGCACTATTTTTGAATTGAATTAAGTTTTTATTTGCATTCAAGTACAGTAGAACCTCGAAAACTCGGCCTAATGTGGACCGAAGGGTGGCCGAGTTTGTGAAAATGCCGGGTTATCGGGAATGGGGTTCAAAAAAATAAGTATGCGTGTTTCCTCAGAAAATAGTGTACTGTACTTGTATGTATTGTTTGCTGGAGAATACAACAGAGAATAAACTGCCCAAATACCCTTATACAAAGGAAAAGTACGTACTTTATGAAGGTATAGAGCCTTTACTACATGAAATTGAAAATTAATGAATACACTGTGTACAGTAATTTACCTGATAAGACAGACCTCAGAAAAATACTTTATGAGAGCTTTTATACTTTTATAAAGCTGTCTATAATGAAAATTAATTAACTAAGGATTTTTTTGCCCTGCCAGGGTGTGGCCGAGTTATCCGGAGTGCCGGGTTATCGAGAGCCGAGTTTTCGAGGTTCTACTGTAGTTGGAAAAAACTTGAAATAGTATTGAATATTATTTTGTGAATTAAAATAAAATCAATTTTTTATTATGTATTGTGTGAAATGTTACATTAGTGGTTTCTAGCTGGGATGCCAATGGCACACTATTGGTGCTGCAATTTCAATTCAGACATGCTACAAAACATACATGGAACATATGTCCATAATATTTCTAATATATAATTAATAAAGACAAAGCCAGGATAATAATAATAAAATATAAAAATATTTACAAATTAGAAACAAAATATTTTCATATTCTATCCTTTTTCAACACCTCAAGAACACAACATTCTGTACAGGCAGAGTCAACCATTTATTTGAGGCTACTCATCCACCTTGATACATAAAATCATTAAAGATCTCCTGGACAATTGCACAATATATTAATTAATAAATAATATTTTTAACGTTTTTATATATTGAGGCAAATAAAAGGTTAACTGTGACCATAAAGATGTTCTGTTCCTGAGGAGTTGAAAAGAGACAATGTGAAGACATTTTGTTTCTTCTAATTTGTGAATACTTTTTGTGTGTGTTACTAAATGTATAAGTAGTGAATAAACTTAAGTTATACATTGATAAAGGAAGGGTATCAAAAGAAATAGTTATAATGTTAGGGATGATACTATTAGAAAAATGTTTAAAAACACTATTACATATTAGTTGCTTCAATTTTCGGAAATATTCAGTCAGTATGTTTCTGAAGTGAATTTAAATTTATAATCTGTTTACTAAGGAAACTTTCAAACATAAAGAAACTGGCACACTTAAACTGGAACTATATAATAAACTAACAACTTGACACCTAAATGTGAATTCCAGCATATAATGAACAAATAAAATTTAATGTTCAAATGTTTTCATCTGTCTTTCAGAGGCCCTCATCAGGAATGAATGCATGAAAAACACAAGGTATAACAGTTTTATCCTTTGAAAATTTCAAACTACACTGCATTTTAATTTTTAAACATTTAAACGATGTTCAATACAAAAATCGTTATGCTTACAACATATAAATTAATTATTTTTTAAATAAAGCTATAAATACACTCATTATTATTATATTATGTGGCGTTGTAAAAGTTAGTCCGATGTTTTAACATATAAATGTTTGATAAGGAAATTGTTTCCTTTACATTACATAAAGATAAATAAATAATTACACATAAAAATTATTGTTATGCTTTGTGGCATTGTAAATAATACTTCCACAATTGTGGAACCGGAATATAGTCTGAGTTAATGCAACCTCCCTTCATGCCCGCTATATAAATTTCAAGAGCCTCCAACAAACGTAAGTCATGTCGGTCAGATGCCCTATGTAAAAGTGTAGCTTCATCCCAACATGGAGAACCCATGGGTTTGGTAGCATGCTGGGCCAGACCAGTATTATAATTCCCCTTTGACACATCATAGTGGTCTCAAATTCTAGCCTTAAGGGATCTGTATGTGGATATGGTGTATATTTTACGTCTGTTAAAATGTTCATTTTGCAATGGAATTTGGTACACTCCTGGCACTTTCTTGTCTTTTGCATTAGTTAAAAGCCAGAAAATGTTCCGTTTTCTCTTATATGTTAAGTGCAAGTTTAAATCCTTAGTGATTTTATTGTAAATTTGTTGGAGGGATGGTTCATAAGGTATAACAACCCGATTGTACTCTGCATCATTAACCATCGTGTTGGTGATAGCTATCTTAGATTGCTGGTTGGCAGCCTGTTGATTAAGGACTGGTGATATCCATGTGCAGATGCTATATACTTGACGCATTTCAGTTCATTGTAGATATCGGAAGTCTCTGGGCAATGGGAGTAAGTCCTTGAGACTAGGACCCGGAATGCCGTTACCTTAAAAGGCCAAATAGTCGTGGTTATATTTTTATTTGCCATATGAATCTTGACATCCAAGTTGTTAACTTCTGTGTTACTTTCCTGATCTAACTCAAGTGTTAGTCTGTAACCATTGTTGTTAAAAACTTTTAACATCTCCCTTATATCGGGTTTGGTTTTCCATACAATCAAAATGTGAGAACCGAGAGGATTAGTTGTCCCCACTTACCGGCAGCTCTGTCAGAGGATGGCTTTATAGGAGGGCAAAATAAAATGAGTGGGGAGGTTAATGGGTAAGTTGACAGGTTCCCAAATAAATACACAGGTTGAACAAGAATAACACATTTAATAAACAACTATAAAATTGTACAGTACATATCAAAGGCGAAAGTGAAGAGTTACAAAAGTTCTATTGTACGTTGCAATAATGATTCATCTTTCATATGGAACATCTAATCTTTATTCTCTAAGTTAAATTAAGAGACGAGAGAGAGAGACCTCTCAGAGAGAGATTTCGCAGAGAGAGAGTATACAAATAGATATCCAAAAAAATTACCTCTAAGTTCCCGATCCGTAATATGGGTTGTTGGTAAAAACATTCCTGGATTGTCACGGCAGTTATGGCGAGGTAGCAACGGATGGGTTGGTGGTATGGGTCATTAGATGTGGCAGTTGATGTCTGCCCTGGAGGTGTCTGCCTTGTGGACTGCGTCCAAGCCTTCTTTATACTATTTTTGAGGGGGTGAGAACTATGACATCATTAATGATTTATACGCACACCTGTTCGTGTGTTGATGTCTGGATCTAGCTAGTACGGACCACTGGCACAGAGAAGTTTGTTTAATTTATTGATATTGGTGTCTAGAAGATATGATTTTATAATATAAATTTCTATAGGTTTGATGGCTCTCATCCATAAATTAACATTCATCTGACAATAATTTCTGTAAACTGATATTGTTTATAATATTTGTTGTGTTTGACTACGAACGAGGCGATTTATTGCTGTAACCACGTGTCACGTGCAACCAAAGAGAGGGTAAGAAACATCTCTTATTCCCGTCTTGTTGATATTAACATCTATAGAATTTCCTTTAAACAAATGGAGGAGATTTCTTTTATTGATATACTAATGATTTTTTTTTCGAGGAGATCGTCTTGGTCATCGACTGCAGAAGGCCTCCTTTTTCCCTTTTCACCTAATCACGAGGTTTATTAGAGGGGCAATACTGTTCTAAAACAAAAGGGTTTTGGACCATCACAAAGATATCGTCTATATACCGTGTATAACTAAGGATATTAGTCTGTAAGTTTACTAACACTCTTTCTTCCAATTTTTGTAAGACGAGTTTGCACAGATCTCCCGAGATAGGGCTACCCATTGGTACTCCCCATTTTTGGATGTAAGTTTGACCATCAAAGTAAAAAAAAGGAAGAATAGCATATTAGATGCGTAAGTTATAATATCTGAGAATGGAATCTCTGAATGTCAGGTATGGTAGTGAGAAAGAAATCTCTTAGCGCACAAAAACATGGTTCCAAATGAATGGATGGGAACATCAATACGAAATCGAATACAGAAAGATATTCATTCCCATTTAAATTTATATTATAGAGTTTGGCAAGTAGTGCATTGGAATCAGAGACAGTAAGTTGTATGCTTCAAGATGGCATTGTAACAAGTGATTGATACGTTTCTCTAAAAAGAACGTGGGAGATCTGGCTTTATTGATCACAGGTCTTAATTGTTGCTCAGGTTTATGCATTTTAGCAAATGTAAATAGGTAGGGGTTGTCATGGGAGATAACTATTGAATGTTGAAGGCCTAAGACTTCCAGTTCGTATGAATCTACCGACACGACTTTGTAGCTTCATCGTTAGGAAGTCTCAGCGAGTTGACACTGAGTGTCAACTATATATTGGTGTAATATACTGACATAGATTGCCCTTAGCATGATTGCCTTGCTCTTATCAGATTTGACCATTGTGATGATGTTAGATTGTAGCCACTTCTTGCAGCGTTTGATGTAATTCCAGAACTTATGTACGTCTGGTTCAGGCTTGTAACTTTCAATTGCCATCAGCGCCTTCCATCAAAGATAGTCCTTGTGGGTGTCTGGATACTTATTGTTTCCTCTAGATAGTAATTTCTCCACATTCAGAATGAACGAAAACAGAGATTCAGTGCAGCTGATTGAGGCACGAACATAGGGCCAAATTCGTTTTGCAGAAGTATTCTGGAGGAGAGATGTTATCCCAACATGTTATAACATTATTGAACTTAGGTTAGGAATGCAGTTTTTGTATTTTGAATATCCAAGTGAGCTTTTTTTCATATTTATGCTGCAAATTATGCCTGACCATTGCTTCTAGTTCAATGACTCTGGAGTTCACATGTTTCAGGATGGTAAAATCCTGTCTATATAAGTCCTCTTCAAGATTGATGAGTTGATTCAATTTGGGGTATGTCAGGCGTCTGGTACATCGAATAGCTTTTCTAAGGCACAAAAATCATACTTCAGGCAAAAGAGCTTCACAGCCATACGTAAGCTTTATTCAAAAGATGGACATATGAAGGCTCCATTGTTGTGACAGTTAATTAGGAACATCAGCTTCTCTCTTACCCTAGTTAGGGATAGAATGGTTTTTCTGTAGCACTTAGTTGGTGTTGCCATGAGTAGATCAGACAAATCCTCTGAAAGACAGCCAAAAACATTTGAACAGTAAATTTTATTTGTTCATTATATGCTGGAATTTGCATTTAGGTGTCAAGTTGTTGGTTTAAGGAAACTTTCATTAAAAATCTTTCTGCTAGAATGATTTATGCATTATTGATTTTGAAATTAAATCTTGTGCATGCTGAAAAATTTCAGAAGTAATACAAAATCTTTATTTGGCATGCTTCCAGTGATGTAAAATTTCTTATTGCCTACAAAGATTTTTTTTAATGAAAATTTGATAAACTTTAAGGCTTATTTGTAATGAGCAAAATTATGCCAGATATACAGTTGATGATATGTTGCCTCCTATCAATAACTTACAAGGGGATCTTACGGTCTCAGAAATTCAGTTTGGGATGAGACTTTGCAGGTTAGTAGTATATCTCAAGGGTGTCCACCCAGAAGAATTGTAAAGTGCACTAGCCAGAAGATTCCAAGAAAAAGGGCTCTAAAGTTTTAAGTGCAGCTCATATACTGGTTGATTTTACACTATGACAGCACACCGAAATGGCTGAGTCTGTAGTGAACTCGCTTGCCACGCGGGTGATCTAGGTTCAATCCTACCTTCGGATAACTTTTTTTTAAAATTGTTTTAAAATTATAACAACTTTTAAATAAAGTTAATGACATAAAAATACAGGTAACCCCCGTATAACACGGTAGTTACGTTCCAAAAAAATGCTGTGTTATGCAAATCCGTGTTATACGAAACAAAGAACTAATACGAAAAGGAGGGTTAGGTTACAAAAATTAAAAAACATGCTAGTATATTTTCATAATTAAGATAAATATCTTCATTAAAATTTTTTTAAGTGATACATATTAATATAAATTAAACAATGTTTTCTTCGTCATCACTAAAAACACTATTAATTAACCGAGAGCGTTTTCTTTTTGGCAAGTTATCCTTATCCTCTGAGCATTTTTCTGCATTATCTTCAGATCCATGCTTTACCTTTTGCAAAATGTATGTAATTTTAGATTGCTTGCTTCTAGTTAAAAGGTCTTTATAAATTTCCTTATATGGTGCTAAGCACTTATGAAGAATAAAGCAAGTATGGAATAAGGGAAAAACATTCGGCAACATCAGAAGCAGAAGCGTCGCGATCTGGCAACATTGAAACAAGTTTCGAGAAGGACCACGTGTATCGACAGAAGGCGAGAAGAGAAAATTTACATACTTAAGTACTAATAGTTCACGAAAATAATAATTTTCGTGAACTATTATTAGTTAAGTATGTAAAAATTTATTACATTTCCTGTTGTACGAGGGTTTTACCCAATTCTCGAACCGTGTCAGAGTGAATCCGTGCTATAAAAGTACCGTGTTATATGGGGGATGGTATCAATTCTTGAACTGTGTTAGAGCGAATCCATGCTATAGAAGTGCCGTGTTATACGGGGGTTACCTGTATTATCAATTAAATCATAAATAATAATCAACAGCTGTACTCTTCTCTCCCACATAGAAACCAGTTCCTCAAATTTACAACGAATATTTTTAACCTCTTCACAGCTTATAATATCTTAAAATTTGTAATAACTTTTTAATGACAATAGTAATTAAAGTTTTAATTTACCTCCATTAAAAATGCATTTGAAATTATTCAACTTTTTAAAAATAGAATATTATCTTTATATTGTTAATTCACATTTTAATTAGCTGAACAGTCATTTCATAAATAAAATAAAATTATTTATGATTTAATTGATAATATTTTTAGGTCATTAACTTTATTTAAAAGTTGTTATAATTTTCAAAACAATTAAAAAAAAAAAAAAATTAGCCGAAGATAGGAACAAACCTATATCGCTCGTGTGGCAAGTGAGTTCGCTACAGACTCAGCCATTTTGCTGTGCTGCCATAGTGTAAAATTGACCAGTATATGAACTGCGCTTAAAATTTTAGAGCCATTTTTCTCGGAATCTTCTGGCTAGTGCGCTTTACAATTCTTCTCGGTGGACACCCTTGAGGTATACTACTAACCTGCAAAGTCTCATCCAGAACTGAATTTCCGAGACCATAAGGTCCCCTTGTTAGTACAGCTTATAAAATAGTTGTAATTACTATGAAATCAGTTTTTCTTAATTACAATTTTAAGGATACAAAAAAAAAAAAAAATTATTGAGCTGTCACTGTAGCTTTCCCTCTTGTTTTTTGCTTTATTACAAGAATATAGAAATAGTTGCATTTCTTGAGCTTTATTTGAATTAATCAATTTTTTCTAATAACTTATTAATATTATATTAGTAATTGATTGATTAAAAAGTTGTAACTCTAAGAAATTTAGCATTGGTTGGCATGAGGGTAAATAAACTTTGGACTATTGTCTGTGTATTCCAATGTTATGAATTATGCTTTACAGTTTGATTGTTTGGAACTCATTACATAAAGGCTAAGCAGTTTTTTTTTTAGTGTATATTGGTAGATAGACCCTGTATTTTTGTTTTCACAATAAAAGTATTTCTCAGTATATTAGAGGACCGGGTTCAGAATTATTGTATTTAACTATAAGAGTACATTTGGCTTTAAGTTTTATATTCTTATTTTTAATAGAATATATTGCACTGAAGAGGGATAGTCACCCAAAATGCATTTGCTGAATAATTTATAAAAAATTTTAGTAGAAAAGTTTGTCAGTTGTTTCATCTATCTAGACACTTGAACATTGGAGAAGAAAATATTAAGAAAGAATACTGCTGGTTAGAAGTCAGTATTAAAGGCAATTTACACTTCCAGTTAAATACAATAAAAGTATTTCTGTATTATTGACCTTGTTACATTTTAATCATTCCATGTATAAATTTAGTAAACATTGTAATTTTATCATGGTGTATAATGTAGCATCAACTCTGAGGACTAAGTATACACAGTACCAACAAACAACAATGTAGATAATTTAATAAAAATTGAAGACAAAACTGCTCAAAAGGGATCACCATTTAATCTTTGTGTTCCAAGATTATACACATATATTTTTTTTTGGCCAGTTTTGCCTTCAATTTTTATTAAACAATAATTCTCCATCAGATGAATTTACAGAAGAAAATTCTACATGTATAGTCACCAGGGGGCAGCTTTTTTAAAAATTACATTTTCCAGCACCAGTTTCCAGTAGATAAAAAGCAGTCAAAACCCCCAAAAAAGATATAGATGGATGTAAGCAGGACAACTGTATGTCGCCAGTTCCTTTTTCAGAAATTATTTATAGTTTTAATTGGATGTGTCTTGTGTTTTAAAAGGAGTTTTTGTAATTTCTGGCAACAAGCAGCCTACAAAGAAAGGTCAGTCGCCGAAAAAGTGTATAGTCTTGGAACCAGGGCTGTGGAGTCGGAGTCGTGGAGTTTTGGTGTTTTAGCCGGAGTCGGAGTCGGTAGATTTTTATGCGACTCTACAGCCCTGGCAGGGCTGTGGAGTCGGAGTCGTGGAGTTTTGGTGTTTTAGCCGGAGTCGGAGTCGGAGTCGTCAAAAAATCCGCCGACTCCGACTTGTTTTTACTTACCAACTTGTTATATATATAAAACGGAAAAGTATTGAAATCGTGTCAAATTTGACCCTCCAAGTTTTTTTACAAATCTACACGTTTGGAGACTCCCGAACCCCTCAAAAAGATCAATAAAAGGGGAAAAATTGTGTGTGTGTGTTGGCGTTTAATTTCTTTATTTTCTGTTCTGAGATATTAAACAATATCTCAGAATGGGTAAAGTTTAAGAAACGAAATGTGGCACTGTAGCTTGCTTATAAAGGGGCATTAATACTATTAAATTTTGGTTCTTAATTAAAGGTCGACAAGGTGAAGACATAAAAGGGGTCATGTATCATATCTCTTAATGAATATTTTACTTGTTATTAGCGTTCAAAATTTAAAAAAAATAAAATAAAACTTGTCTCTACCCTCAAAGTAAGCTTTTTTTTGTCATTTTATAATAGTACTGTAAAACCGTTAAGATGTTCTCATCTAAGATGTTAGAATGTGTATGGGGACACGATTTAATTCAACCACTTTGACGCTTAATAACTAACTCCTGTATAAAACCATCTGACTCTGATTCTGACCACTTTGACCACAGAAATTATTAGGCTTCAAACAGGCTGAACAAAATCATTCCCCCCACACAGTCTAACATCCACACATATAGAAAAAACCTCGAATCTTTTGCTTAATTAACTCGAAATTTCAAAGTGTCCTGAGTCCAAAAATGTAAAAATTTGGGAGGGGTCATTTTTTTGACCGAGTGCTACNCTTTCAAACAGAAAAAAAACACGACTAATAAAAACGCAAGACTATGTATGTATGTATTTTTATTATCATCAATACATATAAATAAAGGTAGTAAGAAAGTATATATTTTTTTATTTTAGGGGGTCTCCAGAACCAATTAATCAAATTCCCATAGAAACCTATGGTAAATCGATAATCGGTTAACGAACAATTCGGATAGCGAACAAAGTCATGGAACGGATTATGTTCGTTAACTGATCACCCACTGTATCTGGTGTAGAATAGAACACTTAAAATTTAAGTTGAAACTTTTGTCAAAGCCATTAAGAACGCGAAACAAATATTCAAATATGTTCGGAAACTGAATGAATAGTAAGCTCCGTGACATCCAAAGTGGCGCATGCACAGAGTTAGGCTTACACTATATGTTTAGTGGAGAATGCTAATAGTTGTTTAATCGCTTATACAACGTGACCCATACAGTGGGTAGATCAGGTTCCACTGGAAAATCTTGCAACATGAGTAAGCACAAGATATATTGGGGCCACTACTAGAATGCTCACCAACCCCCTTGCAGAACACCAAGAGGATGTGGTGAGGGGTAAGCACACCACAGAGCTTACAAAATAGGTACTTGAGCAGGGTTACAACCTGCTATGGTCCCAAGCATTTATGCTTAAGAGCTGTAAAGATCAAAAAATAGTTTTCATATGGGAATCTCTCCTTACTATCACCTTGGATGCATGCAACATTCCTACCCTCGATTTACCCACTGTATGGGTCATACTGTATAAGCGATTAAGCAACTATTAGCATTCTCCAGTTTACGTATAGCGTAAGCCTAGATCTGTGCATGCTCCACTTCGGACGTTACGGAGCTTACTGCTCATTTAGTTTTCGAACATATTTGAATATTTGTTTCGTGTTCTTAATGGCTTTGACAAAAGTTTAAACTTAAATTTTAAGCATTCTCTTCTACATTGGATATTTCCATTTAACTTCTTGGTAAATTTCCAAATTTGCCTGATGACGACGACTATAGGTTCGTCAAAAGTGCTTGTGATAAAAAACGTATATGTAACGCTAACCCCAATGCCTTCTCCATTTTAATATTAATCTAATTGAAATATGTTTGAAAAACCAGAATTCATTTTTTAAAATATATATAATTTTTTTTTAATAGTTCCAGAAGAAACTACTCAAGTTGAGATACCAGATGAAGACCAAGAAATCAGTAAGTTAAATTATTTAGAATACTTCATATGGCAAAATAGTATTTATTGAATATTTTCAAAATTTTAATATAAAAAATATATATTTATGGTTGTAGTGAAATGTTTACAAGAACTTTACTTTATTTAAGGTTCTTGTAAACATTTTAGTACAATACTTATAATTAAGGACAAGAAGCATTAATCATAATAAAATATAGTATTTTTAATAAACAGATGAAAAATATTAATGTTGTAAAAAGTACTTAAATTATCTTCATTAAAAAAATCAACTGTATTAAATCATGCACATTGGCTCTGTACATTTGCTAAAGTTATTTCTCTTTTCTGGTTTTAAAGTATGTTAATTTTGGCTGGCTTGTTCCACCCTTCAATTGCTATCAGGTAGCAGTGTTAATGCATGTTGTTAAGTGCAAATGACAGAATCTGTTGAACAAAGAATTTGCCAATGTGCTAAACTATAATGAGTATAGCCCATTTTGGCACAAAGTAGCCAAATTTTTTATTTGAGGTACAGTACATAATGTATGTATAATTTATGGTGAAAGCCATCTTATCTTCTGTCTTCAGCACTTGTGAATTGTGCTGCACTAGCACTACAGCAGCTAACTTAAAGTGGAAATACCTTAACTATCTTTTAAAAAGTGGCTTTACTAAGAAATGTGACCAATGTATATTTTTAAAGACACTTTAATGGCATCTTGTGACAGTTTTTTAATGAAAAAGTATTACAATGTTACATGACCTTCAAAAAGTTAAAAAATAAGTACATAAAAATCTGAATGTTTTAAGGAAGTTTACAATTTTATCATGTGTTGCATTCATTACATTGCTGGGTTGGGCAGTCCTGATCTATAGTATATGTATAATATAAATTTTAATTTTTGCCAATGCACATGATAATTTTTTTTCAGACTCTTTAAAAAACTTCTTAAAAACATTTACAAATTTTTTTAATAGATGCTGGAATAATTTAATAGATGGTAGAACTTTTCTGAATGATTTTGAAAAATTGAATAATAATTTAACATAATTTATGATTTTGTTTGAATTATGTATATTTTTTAATGAATATTTTATTTAATAGCAACTAAATTGCAATATGAATTTTGTTAAAAATGTTAAATTTCTTTTACAGAGAGTGAAAAAAAGAAGAAGAAGAAGAAGAAATCAAAACATGAAGATTTATAATATTTTAATGATTTGGTTTGCAATTCTTGCCACATATATTTTTTGTAATTATTACTTTTTAAGATTAAAATTTTATCAAAATCATGAATTAGTAATTAATAAAATTCAAAAGCATTCCAATATAAACTTATTATATTATTTTTTTTCATATAATTTATAATTTAATTTGTGCTCTAATACCAGTGGCCCCCCTATAACATTGTTGATAATTCCGTTTTATATGAATTCCATGTTGTACGAGTCACTTAGATTTTACAAATATGTGTGCCGGGCTGTGAACGGCTCATGTATTTGTAAAATTTAAGTGACTCGCACAACATGGAATTCATATAAAACGGAATAATCAACAGTGTTATAGAGGGGGTCGACTTGTACGTGTGCTGAACTGTGAATGGCTCATGTATTTGTAAAATCTAAGTGAATCGTACAACATGGAATTCATGTAACATGGAATTATCAACAGCGTTATAGGGGATCAACTGTACTTCATTTGTACTTCTTTTCAACTGTACTTTCAACATGTACTTCATTCAAAGCAAATTAAATGTTTTAAATTATCTTTTCTGCATCTTCCCGTTTTATTGTTGCTGTCCCTGCAATAAAAGAATTATTCAAAAAAATAATACTAATATTTAATAAATGAGGCATAAACTGCTTTTTATTTTTGTAGTTTCTGAAGAATGGTGTCTGCAGTTTTTCTGATGTTCATCATTTCATGTGTACACTAGCCAGAAGAAAACTAGCTAGCTTCTACATTTTCATTATGTGTTTTTTCTTGGGTGACCCAGTTTTGGGTTGCCTTAAATTATATTCTGCCTTTATGAGACTCATAAAACCTGTATATGTCATATCCCCAAGGCTTGTTTCAATGCTGAATCAAGGTCTGAAGCACAGTTAGGTTGTTAGCATGTATTTTCATTAAATGTTTTGGAACCTTATTCTGTTAACATGCAAGTCATCAGCTACTGTTTATGAGATTATATGTAAAAACCATCTATGTTAGGTGTCTGTTTTACACTATCATAAACACCCACTTAGTCTCCTTTTATACAAACATGTACTGCCATCCTATTCCAGCATATATAGAGGAAGGCAATCTTCCTGAAAATGCTTGTTAATAAGTCATTGATCATGTGATAACGAACTTTGCAGAGAAACCTTCGTCCAGCAATTAAGCCAAATTTTCACATATTTTCTTTGTTCAATTTTCAATTAACTGTAGCAAATTTTTATATATTTATAAAACATTTAATTTACATATTTATTACTAAATATGTAACTTATAACTTATAATGTAATTTATAACTAATATATAAATATAGGAAAATTTACATATTAGTTTATAAATTTGTTGTTTGAACTTTATCCACAAAAAATTTGTCTCCTTCTATGGCGAGAATTCGTGTAATTTTTTATTGTTTATAGAAGTAATGACTTTAATCTAGTTAAAATCTTTAATCTTTTAGATGAGATGTACTATGTAAATAACAAGACATATAAATACAGTCGACCCCTATAACACGGTAGATACGTTCCTGTTTTTATGAATACAGCTTCTAGGAGTCCAGCCAATCACAGCCCGGCACATATGCAGTTGTGGGTTCCCAGACGAGGTTCGAACTCTAGTAAACCGTGAAATTCTTGCGCGACACAAGATGTAAACAACGAGACTCGGGACGGTTCGAGTATGTGTCAAACTATCTGTCAAGGTCTTAGCGGAAGACAAACTCTAACACGAGTGCTCATAAACAAATGGATCTTTGACTCGCGTGTCTATAAAATGTTGGTCGAGATAAACCTTTTCGAACAAAAAAGGAATTTTTGATAGATGAAAAATGATCGTTAAATTCTTAGACGTCAAAAAATGGTAAATAACGGCCTGAGTTATGAGTGCAGGTGTTATTATTTTATAAACAGTCATCGAGCAGAGTCGACAAAGAGGTATCAGATGGAGACCTCGAATCGGACCTTTCCCGCGACCCGAAAAAGTTTCGTCTTGCACCTGGAGACAAAGGAGAGACCAATCGGGAAGCGAGGAATGGGACGAGGGACCAATCCGAAATGCGAACAGTGGGGGAAAAATAAAAATCGGAACTTCAAGGTCGAAAGAGAGTCTCCTCCGGATTAAGCCTACAGTGGTGATTTAGATTGTGCATCCGCCGATCACCGAGGACACCGCAACATAACAACGAACTTTGCTTCGTCCAGATATCCTTCTCGTCCGCCCGAACTGCGACCGATCACACGAACTTTCGCCGTTCCCAGGAGCACCGAGATTTTGGAATTGTCCATTATCGATGTAAGCATGAAGTCGAACAAATAAATGGGTTTTATCTTGTAAAACACTTGTACATCATTTGCCTCCTTCGCCACCGCCCACATACGCGGTTTCCCTTAGGCTCATTGTGACGCGAGATAGATTTTATTCCCCCTCAACGTCAGCAAACCTTACACTGGTGTCTGAAGCTCGGGATTATTTGTGTCCCACAACATTTGAGTAAGTGAGCCGACGAAAAGTTTATCTAGAAAGTGGGTTGAACGATGGAGGCTGATGCAAGTGTTCTGATGCGACCTCGGGACGGTGGCAGTAGCGGCTCTTTCTCCGCGTTCGGAGGGATGATCCCGACATTTTCGGGCGAAACCGGACGAGTGTCTGATTTCTTCGACACATTGCGAGAAATCGCAAGTTTGGCGGGATGGACGCCTCGCCAGTGTCTGAGCATTGCCAAGTGCAAGCTCACGGGCATGGCTCGAGACGTCGCGTGGCGCAACCTGCAGATGAAATGCGTGACGGACTTCGACGATACTTTTAAAACGCTAATGATTCAATGATTTGATCGTGAGCCGTACTCTATTAAGGTACAAAAATTCCATGCGTGTAACCAGAGGAGAGATGAAAAGGTGCAGGAGTTCGCGGTCCGCTTGCAGACTCTCGCCAGCGCAACGGCCATAGATCACACGGGTGCAAACGAACAGGAGAGCGCAGTTATTAAACGCTGTCAACAGCGAGAACTGGACGAAAAATTGCGTGTCCAATTCTTGCATGGCCTAACTGATAGACTAAAGAGGCAGGTTATGACACACGATCCGGCGACCTTCGCCAAAGCGCTTAAAATTGCGATCCGCGAAGAGACAATAGATCAATTGGCAGGAAAAACGCGGAGTTTAGTCGCCAGTGTATGCGATACTGTAGATAATTGTGACGCTCAATTAGAGGAAACCAATTCACGGAGAGAATCGGCTCTCGACACTAAAATCGTGCAACTTTCGAAGCAATTAGTCACATTAGGGAAAAGATTAGATCAACAGCCTGCGCCTCAGCAAACAAATGTCTCCCGATGAGAACCCTCGCGAACCAATCGAACCCAAGAAGCTGAAAGGGCGAACAATGGGATGCGAAATCCGCGCTATCCCCCAAGCCCGCAGCGTCGTACACCGCAACAGTTTTCCCCGCGGTCATCGCTGGCCTTCCCGCGACGACAACCCCGCGCGCGTTACCCCTCTTACAATCAATATTTGGAACAAGGCCCAATTTTCCCGTGGAGAGGGAATGAAGAACGATATTTACAAAATTTTTCGCCGAATTTGAATCTGTGGGAGTACGCCCCATTACCACCCGAATGGTACGGAGGAAATGTCCCTCCACCATATAAGGGAAGGTGGGGAGCGAAGCGCAACGCTTCCGAATGGGTAGTCCCCACACAAAATGTACGGAACCTCTTTCAAACCCATCAGTCAGGACAAATGCCCTTTTATCAGGCGCGATTCCAATTCGAACCCGAAAGTAGCAGACATTTTGCGCCCTTTCCCTTTTATCCACCGCGTTATGGTCAGTGTAGTACAGGTAGTGGCTTCGAGGCCAAACGAACGCCACCCAACGCGACCCCTTCCAGATTTTTAGCTTTACCCGCGCCAGAACATAGCTCATCAGAAAATAAACAATTGCGAGATTTAGATAGAGTCACATCAGTACAATTTCGAGAACGAAATTGCTATGTAGATCGGCCACCGGAAGGCCCAATTCAAACCCCATTAGCGGGAATAAACGAATCGAAAGGTAGAAAATTGCCTCCCTGCACGATGATTTGCAAAATCGAGGATAAAGAGGTACGGTTGACAATAGATACGGGCGCAGCCGTTACCCTAATATCACGAAACCTATTCCCTAACATAGAACAATTGCCGCGAGCCGAANAACTTTCGCCGTTCCCAGGAGCACCGAGATTTTGGAATTGTCCATTATCGATGTAAGCATGAAGTCGAACAAATAAATGGGTTTTATCTTGTAAAACACTTGTACATCATTTGCCTCCTTCGCCACCGCCCACATACGCGGTTTCCCTTAGGCTCATTGTGACGCGAGAT
The DNA here is from genome assembly GCF_000671375.1 of Centruroides sculpturatus. Taxonomy (NCBI): domain Eukaryota; kingdom Metazoa; phylum Arthropoda; class Arachnida; order Scorpiones; family Buthidae; genus Centruroides; species Centruroides sculpturatus. The sequence continues at coordinate 24,428 of NW_019387287.1, read as the reverse complement.
AGATTTTATTCCCCCTCAACGTCAGCAAACCTTACACTGGTGTCTGAAGCTCGGGATTATTTGTGTCCCACAACATTTGAGTAAGTGAGCCGACGAAAAGTTTATCTAGAAAGTGGGTTGAACGATGGAGGCTGATGCAAGTGTTCTGATGCGACCTCGGGACGGTGGCAGTAGCGGCTCTTTCTCCGCGTTCGGAGGGATGATCCCGACATTTTCGGGCGAAACCGGACGAGTGTCTGATTTCTTCGACACATTGCGAGAAATCGCAAGTTTGGCGGGATGGACGCCTCGCCAGTGTCTGAGCATTGCCAAGTGCAAGCTCACGGGCATGGCTCGAGACGTCGCGTGGCGCAACCTGCAGATGAAATGCGTGACGGACTTCGACGATACTTTTAAAACGCTAATGATTCAATGATTTGATCGTGAGCCGTACTCTATTAAGGTACAAAAATTCCATGCGTGTAACCAGAGGAGAGATGAAAAGGTGCAGGAGTTCGCGGTCCGCTTGCAGACTCTCGCCAGCGCAACGGCCATAGATCACACGGGCGCAAACGAACAGGAGAGCGCAGTTATTAAACGCTGTCAACAGCGAGAACTGGACGAAAAATTGCGTGTCCAATTCTTGCATGGCCTAACTGATAGACTAAAGAGGCAGGTTATGACACACGATCCGGCGACCTTCGCCAAAGCGCTTAAAATTGCGATCCGCGAAGAGACAATAGATCAATTGGCAGGAAAAACGCGGAGTTTAGTCGCCAGTGTATGCGATACTGTAGATAATTGTGACGCTCAATTAGAGGAAACCAATTCACGGAGAGAATCGGCTCTCGACACTAAAATCGTGCAACTTTCGAAGCAATTAGTCACATTAGGGAAAAGATTAGATCAACAGCCTGCGCCTCAGCAAACAAATGTCTCCCGATGAGAACCCTCGCGAACCAATCGAACCCAAGAAGCTGAAAGGGCGAACAATGGGATGCGAAATCCGCGCTATCCCCCAAGCCCGCAGCGTCGTACACCGCAACAGTTTTCCCCGCGGTCATCGCTGGCCTTCCCGCGACGACAACCCCGCGCGCGTTACCCCTCTTACAATCAATATTTGGAACAAGGCCCAATTTTCCCGTGGAGAGGGAATGAAGAACGATATTTACAAAATTTTTCGCCGAATTTGAATCTGTGGGAGTACGCCCCATTACCACCCGAATGGTACGGAGGAAATGTCCCTCCACCATATAAGGGAAGGTGGGGAGCGAAGCGCAACGCTTCCGAATGGGTAGTCCCCACACAAAATGTACGGAACCTCTTTCAAACCCATCAGTCAGGACAAATGCCCTTTTATCAGGCGCGATTCCAATTCGAACCCGAAAGTAGCGGACATTTTGCGCCCTTTCCCTTTTATCCACCGCGTTATGGTCAGTGTAGTACAGGTAGTGGCTTCGAGGCCAAACGAACGCCACCCAACGCGACCCCTTCCAGATTTTTAGCTTTACCCGCGCCAGAACATAGCTCATCAGAAAATAAACAATTGCGAGATTTAGATAGAGTCACATCAGTACAATTTCGAGAACGAAATTGCTATGTAGATCGGCCACCGGAAGGCCCAATTCAAACCCCATTAGCGGGAATAAACGAATCGAAAGGTAGAAAATTGCCTCCCTGCACGATGATTTGCAAAATCGAGGATAAAGAGGTACGGTTGACAATAGATACGGGCGCAGCCGTTACCCTAATATCACGAAACCTATTCCCTAACATAGAACAATTACCGCGAGCCGAAACGAGAACGGTAGAATTAGTTAGCGTTACCGGTCACATTATAGAGACGATTGGGAAGTTTAGGTTAAAATTTAGAATCGGACGATTAGTCTTTTATCATGATTGTTATTTGGTAAAACTCGAAATCACCGAGCTGGACAACGGAATTTTTGGTAGAGACATCATCGAATTGTATGATGTCACAATTTCGGTTAGAAACGCAACACTTAGCTTCCCCTCCGGGCGATATTGTGTCATTTTGGGGTTTGGCCGAGATAAAGGAAACAGCCATCCGTCCTAGTTCAAAAGAAGCTAACGAAAATAGTCCTAAGCAAATTGACACAAACACGCGTGAGTTGACCAGAGATGATTTAAATTCAACGTCAATCTTCCTAGGGCAGCCTCTGGTTCGGCCCGTGAAAAAAGTTTTCTTTCCAATTCCGCCCGGGGGCAAAAACTGTTAGCCGCCTCTGGTCAATACACACAAGAGCTAGGAAATTATAAATAAGCGCCTTTTATCAAAGTTTAGATGAAATATCTATAACTATAACGTCTGCCCGCTCTCACAACAACAATACAAAGTTTAGGCTAATCCATCATCATTTCCGATTTCAGTAGATTGACGTCATAAAGCTGATCAATCAGCGCGTTGTGTCATCTGGATATTTAGTCGCACGTATGTACCGGTACAGTAATACCTCGTTTTTCGTTGACTTTCCAGTCAACGAAAGTTCCAGTCCAAGAAAGTTTCCAGAGCCAGCAGCCCTTCAAAGAAGAAGGCCAGGAACACGATCGAGTTGAAGGAAATCTTTTTTTTTTTACTCTTTCCGCCCTGTGGACACAAACAGGGCCTCTTATACCAAGCCCATTATGGGTTCGGCCAGGCCCACAATGGGGCGACCGGGTGGTGAGGGACGGGGCCTGACATATCCGAACGGACCACCTCCCGAAAAATTCCTGGGGATTTCTTGACCCGTCCGGATTCGATACAGAGTCCCCCAGAGCGGTTCAGAGTCCCCCGATTCACCTTGTACTGTACATGAAGGGACTCGATTAAATCTCCCTGCTATCATCTTCTAAATCCTCCTTCTAGTTTTCGCTAAGAGAGAAACTCATTTATTCATTAAATTAATTAAATATTTGAATTATTTTATTAAAAGACTAAAATGTATTAAATATATTTTTCTATTTTTCAGATTAGTTATTTTAAAATACCAAGATATGTATTATTCTTTGAAGAATATCCAAAAACAGAAAGTGGAAAAATTCAAAAATATATTTTACAAAAAGAGTGTATTAAGATATTGAAATTATAAATATACAGTATACTGTATATATCAATTGTATTATAAAACTTATTATAATCAAGAAAATATAAATTGAATAAACAGTATATTTNTTCGAATATACAATAGGAATCTTATTTTTTTTCACGTGTCGTATAGAAATTTGTAATAATATATATAATGCGGTTATAATAAAATATTGTGCGATTATTTTCATATAATTAAAATTAATATGTATTTATTTTTTTTAGAAAATACAAGGGAAGCGACGCATCTAACGCTTCCAACGACGGCACGCCACTGCTAGACACCATTAAGCAATCGTGGGTTCAAAAGGCAGGTTGCCTTTTGAAGGGTAGGTTGCCACCTTGACCGCTCGCCCATCAGAAAGAAATCATTGAAAAATACGAGAACATTTAAGTTTGTTGAAATCGGCCGCTTTTATATTCATTGTATATTAATTTCTTATTGTTTTTAGTATTAAACACTATATTTATTCTCTATAAAATATTTTTGGTATGTATTTTGAAGTATCTAGAACGAATTAATTGGATTTACATTGATTCATATCCTCGGAAATAATTGCCTCGGTTTTCGTCGGTTTCGGATTTCGCCGATTGTTTTAGGGCGGATTATCGACGAAAACCGAGGTATCACTGTACAGTACATAGAAATTAATAGATTTACAGAAATCCAATGGATATTTTGGGATGGAATGTAGGACATTATCTAAGTTATGGGTATATAAAAGTAACTGCCCAGTACTAAGAGGTCGAACGGCCTAGGCGTGTATAGCGAACAAACAAACAATTAAACATTCTGATTTTTATACATCTTATGGACAAAGTGATTAATAGGGCATTATTCATAATGCCCGGCCATTATGAATAATGACTAAAATGGGCACGCAGTCTGATAAATATTGATTAATTTATTAAATTGACCAGACATTATGAATAAAGCTATATTCCCTTTCCAGCAATTTGATTAAAAAAACCACTTTTTAAATTTATAATTATTTATTTTTTGTGAATTATTTCAAAATATTTTAAAAAGAACATGTAATCCTTTAAAAGTAAGTACTAATAACTGTATTAATTAAACTAATATTAATCCCTCGATGCTACCGCCTATATCAAACAGAGGTACAGTACAGTACTTCGGTACTCGACCGAACAATCACCACCCGCTAGAAACAAATTTTCGGTTAATAAGAAATATTGTTATTTTAATTTTGTCATCAATAAAAACGTTTTTGGTGATAAAAATGCGTAGCTAATTTAAAAATAAAACAAAACCTTAAGAGCTCCCTTGGGAATTAAAAAAAGGAAAACCCGACAATGAAGGGCGCCCCTGGAGTGCAACTTGTTCTTAAGACTATCTGATGTCCAGCCAAATATTTCATTAAAAATATTATTTATGATCCTATTAACCTGTGGTCACAACATATTTTTGCCGAAAGGGATGTCGAGAACCACGAAAATTTATTGATAGAGTCGATATTGTAACGTGGAATCTCGAATTTGACCCTCGTGCCAACTATCCCTGTGCGTAACGAGAGAAATTAGGATCGTTACATAGTCATTCCGCATAAGTTTAAGATCGGAGGATGATCAAATTTAATAAGGTTAAGACATTTCGAATGTAGTACGTAGTATAGCGCATCAGTAACAAATTACAAGAGACTGCATTCCAAAAAAGTTAGCATTTATTTTACAATGGTTATTCAAATTCGTTAAGCAACAGATTCATTCGGGTATGTACAGTATATTAAAATGGTAAAAAGAAAAGGAGTAAAAAGTAATTTTTTCGTATGTATAAAAACAAAAAGAGTATTTATGAACAAAGCATCTATCGAATGGATAAATAAAAAATAATAATAGAGGAGAAGGCGATATTATGGAACCCCAATTACATTTTAGTGAATTGTAGACAAGGTATCATAACTACACCCACATTTTTCGTGCGAAAAGTACTGGTAACTATTAAACTAAATGTTCCAAATTGGATTTTTCGCTAGTATAACTATAAATATGGTTTTTGAAGGCTTCTGTACAAAGTCAGAAAGTAGGCTTAGAGAAAATCGGGTGGTAATATGGAACTTTACTGTGTGCTTTCAAAAAAATGCTTTAATGTAGCCAAAAACAAATAGGAAAGTACAAAAAATGTTAAATAATTACAAAATTATTTACTCCAATGTATTTTATCGCAAAAATGCTTTTATAATAGAAAAATATGACCTCCATCAACAATATATATTTCAGCAGCTCTTCGATATTCTCAGGAAGAATTGACTTTCTACCTAGTGTCATTTTCACAAATTGCTCCAGACGAATGTCTGCTTGCAAAGAGAGAGTTCGGAGGAGTTGAGTTCCATATTACTGTAAAAGCACCAATGGGGTCCGTATTTCACGCATCGCCATCTTGAATTAACTTATGTCTGTCAAGACCAAAATTTAAAAAACGTGAACATCACACAGATTAATATGTACCCCTAAGTCTCTGGAACGGAATACAAGCACCAGCGAACCTACAACTACACGATTTATATTTTAAAAATAATTAAATTCACTTAGCATTCAAACTTGCGAATTTTGAAAAAACAAATTTGCTGATTAATTTAAATACGGACAACCGTTTAACTGAAGTAAAACGGGTTTTCCCCTCGCTATGGATGTCTGCCTAGTTCAGTTCAGCCACAATCCGCTTTTATCATCAGTTCGAAATGGGGTGGTTCCATAATACCCGCAGTGTTCCATAATACCACTTTTTCCTCTAATATAAAAATCCTAATTAAATAAGACGAATTCTCCATAATTTATTTTATTTTCTTTCATTTTTCTCTAGAAAAATAATTTTAAAATTCTAATTTTCGCAAAAAATCACGAAGTCGTCGAACTTTTCTTTCTCTTTACTAATTCGACTAAATGTTTGTACCGCAGCATGCATTCTTCCTGTAACGGATGCAAGAATTAAAACTAGGAGCAATGGTAAACGATCCAAGACGTTCGAAGGTTTGCAAGTTACCTTTGATTTACCGATCACGTTTTCTGCTATTTTCTCCCATCTTTCTTCCGTGCCTTTCGGAAATTGCTGAAGGGCTAGTTCTAGAGATTTCTGTTGTTGCTGAGTCCAGTTATCTATTTCTTTATCGCAACTCTGCTTCGTGGCATTCGTAGATTCCTTGGCATTTTTCCGTTTCGGCGGTTTTTCTTCCTCTTGTTTACCGTCGAACGTTATATTTCCGAACGACTGAGGTAGCGTCGCTTCTTCTAAACCGGTCACGCCTGAAAATCAGTACATTATTTAAGAAATTGCAACGACTACACGAAGAGGAAATCGTCTCGTAACTACCTTGAAGAGAATGGTGCGCGTGCGTGACGATCGTCGACGTTTTCAACCGTTTAGCAAAGGTGGTCACCTGAAAAAAATGGGTAAAAACGTAATCGCAATTTCCTAAATTCGCTTTAAAAAGTTTCTAGTCATCTACTTACGTCTTCGACGCTCCTACTGAGCATCTGAGCAATCTTTTCCCATCTTAAAGTAGTTCCGCCAGGATATTTGTTCATCGCTTTCGTCAAATTCTGTATGTCTGCATCTGTCCAAGCTGACGAAGATACGTTTTCTTTCTAACAAAATACCATTGTAGCATTTTAAAATGCATCGGAGGTAGTCTTTTTAGTCTTGAGGACAATGTAAGACTAAAAATGTTATCTCGGGAAAATTAACATGTGACGTCAAATAAAGTTAATAAATGTAAAATTTCTAAGTTGATTTTCATTAACAAAAACATCTGTCGCGGTCACCACATACAGTATTTAATATGAGACATCACAGAAATCGAAGATTTTTCGCCATACAAAATTGTGAATATTGTGTATAAGATAATCAAAATAGCTTTATGTTACATAACAGTTACTGGCATCCGGTATCTGTTGTTACACACCGGGATTAGATTCTGTAGCAAATGCTTCAAGTGGATAAGTACAATTGTAACGAAACAATCATTCTGTAGTACTATAGATATGCTCAAAGCATTAAAATTTAGAGTACATTTACTACAAACTGAAATTTATTTAACATTCTATGCAATTTATGTTATTGCACAGCATGATGTCTGTGCAATAACAATGTAAATTTTTTAATTTAAGAGTATGCAAATAATAATAAATGTGAAGAATGTTTGTATGTGTTAGACACTTTTTTGAAATTTGCTCAGAACAATTGTCATTAGATCTCTAATCAATTAAATTTAGTAGTCTTAAAATGTTTGAATTATTTGAGGAAACTGAATGGTTGTCTGAGTGTTTTCGTATCTTTCGCGATATCATTTTACCACAAAGTATTCTTAAAAAAATAAAAGATAAAAAGTATTGATCACAGTACACAAACCAATGTCAAAAAGAATGGTGCAAAAGTAAAGCTAATTTATTCGTAACTGAAATAACATATGGCAATAGCAACGACATGAAGACAGAAGAACTCACAAAGTCTCACATACACACTATACGTTCGATGTGGGGATGCCGTTGGTGACACAGCAGTTTTTCAGTTCTCTACAAATGCATCCCAGTATACCTCTGATATTAATCCCACTGATTCGTAGACGCATTGTTTTGGGTGATGGATTGGAGGCAGATACAGAACAGCCAATGCCAACCACCCGTTGTTATTTCAGGTTCGAATAAATCGGCTTTTTGCACTATTCTTTTTGAATAACCCGGATTTGCACTTAATGGAGGTTTGAATTTATGCAAAGCATCAATACATAGAAATTAGCCAACCTCAACTTTCCTACAATAGCTACGGAGTCCACCAGCACAGGAAGAGAAATCCAGAACTATCCACAGAAGACTGCTAGATCAGATACGAAATTAGATCTCTCGTGACCAGAGCCGTAACTAGGGTATGGCCAATGTAGCCCGAGCCATAGGAGCCGATTTAATAAAGGCGCCAACGAGAAGGTTTCGAAATAATATGTATTGGAAATTAATAACAAAAAACTTTTTTATATTTATATTTATATAGTAATTAAATGTCATTACATAATTTTTTTACAATAGCAGTTTTTTAGAATAAAATTATTTTTTTTAATAATAAAAATTAAAAAGTCGCCATTCTTGGCCATAGGCATCCAAAATCCTAGTTACGGCTCTGCTCGTGACAACAGAATTCATAAATGCATGGCTATGGACCAAGAGGTTAGAAATTTCTCTCTCTTGTATATAAATAAATAATATTTTATACTTATTGTAATATTTTGAAATTACAATACTCACTGTAACAGAAATATTTTCTTTTGATTTCGTATCGCAACTCTCTTCGCTTTCGCTTGAACCCGTGGTGCAGGGAGCGTCGACAGGTTGAAAGATGCAAGAATAGTCTGGATATTCTGGTCTCACCTTCTTCCGGATTCTTCGACTTTTTTCCAACGCTAAATTTTAAAATAACCTTAGTTTGAAGTTACATTTTTTGTTTTTCAATGAATATAATTTAATCTGTGGGCATTATTGGAATTAAAAAAAAAGTTGCATTTCATTTAAATGAACACAGTAACAGAATGTATTAGAATGTTTCGAATAACTTCAATTATAGATCCTTAATCGGGTGCGCAAATGGAAATTGATAGCGAGAAATATTTGATGGCGATTATCGAAAGAATTTATAGAATTTATCGGTCATTATCCTGTAATATATACAAATCACTCGGATCCTAAAGTCCAGGGCTCCACTACAGATTTTTCTTGGACATTTAGCTTAAGTATATTGCCCTTACCGCTCGATTACTCTGTTACCTATACGAAGGGGAAGAGAAGATTTAGGCTAAACCCCCAAGTAGTAGATTATGGATACTTATTAATTAACCCTTAAGTTCTTCGCCCCCAGTTAACTCGGGCAGTTTACATAGCATTACAAAAAAGCTATAACAGTTTACATAGCAGTCCTTAAGCCATAACTTTTCCAAAAATGTATGGGCTAGTACATATACATCATTATTTATGACCTATGCAAGTTTTATGAATTATTTTTGCCACAAAAGATTTTTATAACGTTTTATTAATTAGCATATTAATTGCCCCCATTGTTCTTGTTCTTGGTTGGTTGATATGGAGACTTTAGCCTAGTTGGCTCTCTTCTCCGATTGGCGCCACCTGGTGTTTAATTGAAGTGGCAGGTGCAATTGATGTAATGTTCCAATGCCACCACATGTTGATGTGGGGTATCGGTTTGAGGCCAAAAGATCGACGTGAGCAAATGAACGATTGAGAGGTTAGGTGTCAATGTAGTGCCCAAGTCTTGGCAAGCCTTGTCATACTGCAGGCAGTATAGCCAGTAGTGGAATTTTGTCTCCGATACCCCACAGTGGGGGCAGGCTGGAGAATCTCTGTAGAGGAAGTGATTTAGTGGGGCCGTCTCTGTCCTTAAGCGGGCCAGAAGTGTTTCTGTGTGTCAGGATGAAGTGTGATGGTAAATCCAATTGGCAAAAGGATGGAGATTGTCTTGTCCCTTATTATGCAGGTCAGGAGTCCAGGTGTCAATCAAAGCCTGAATGGTCCTGTTCCTCATATGTTGGGAGAGGTCTTTCAGCATGAGCATCTTCCATGTGGAGCCAGTTATCATGTCTTGGCGAGAGGCTTTGTTGGCTGCCTTGTTAATCAAAACACCAGCGTGTCCCAGTGTCCACCCAACAACAATGGGTGCCGTATATGAACAAATGGAAGCTGCCAAGTCTATGATGACCGCGGGTGAAGAGAATGTGATGCTAGACACCACTTGTAAAGCTGACCTACTGTCTGAAATTCTGCCATTAGGCCGAGGACCGTATAGACCAGGTGGAGGAGGTCAGCTGTGCGAGTGCCATTGTGACAACAGGCAAAAAATTTAAGAAAAGAGAGCTTGCCCTGGTTAATTTCACTTGCAAGAAGGCCTCGTGGGCTGTCCATGTGCGAAAAAATGCACTACCAAGATCCTAAGAGTGATGCACTAGGAAATTAGCCCCAAGTGGGGAGACAAAGTGACAGGAGGATGGTGGTGTGTAGGTGAGAAGTTTACCATTGCGCTCTTGGTGGCTGAGAAGGAGAGGCTCCAAGAGGCCGCCCAGCGTTCGAGGTGATCCAGTGCTCTCTGAGCCCGACTTGCTGCTGGGTTAGCCTGGTACTGGACGAAATGATGAAGAGATCATCCGCATATAAGAATGCTGTGACATCAGACTGAAGAGTCTCCCAGAGGTTTGCCATATAACAGGTGAATAAGAAAGGGGTGAAAACACTTCCCTGTGAAACTCCCTGGGGAAAAGGGTGGGGAGACAATGACGCTCCCCGCCAGTGGACACTGAAGGTGTGATGTTGGAGAAAAGAGGTCAGCCAGCACAGCATCCTTCTTCCTATGCCCATACGTGATAGTTTGGTGAGAAGCCCTGCTTGGCATACAAAGTTGTAGGTTCTTTCAAGGTCAAGGGCAATCAGGTATGTCCAGTGGCACCTAGCCCTTTCGATGGTGATATAATGGTGGATTGCCACAACATGTCTTCTATTCCCCTATATGAGAGGAAACCAAAGTGATGGTGGTTGAACAGGCTTTGCTGAAGATGAAAGAGTGAAGCTATTGGAGAATGAGATGCTTGAATATTTTGGCAATGTGCGACGTCAATGAGATCAGTCACCAGGACGAGCACGCCATCACTGAGTGACCTGGTGTGGCTATCAGGATGATGATGGCCATCGTCCAATCTGAAGGGAAGTTTCCCATTGACCAGATCCCGTTCAGCTGAGTTAGTAGGAGGCAATGTCCCTCCAGTGGGAAAGCTCTCAGCGCCTGGATGCTGATGCTGTCTGGGTTTGATGGAGATCTCAAATGGTAAATGGCTGGTCGTCCTGCCACATGTACTGTGAACAAGGGGCAGATGCCCCAATTGGGCAAGGTCAGCCGAAGAAATCCACTAGGGTCTCTGCCTGTTGGATAGGAGCGAGTAGGATGTCAGGAGTCTGGACAATGAGATGAGGGAGTCCAAGATAGATGCCTGCAAACCCCCAGTCAGGGCTTAGGTGTTTATCAGGGAGAGGGACGTCCCCAATGCATGGATAAGCATCTCCTGGACCTCCAGTTTGGGATCCGTGGAGTAGAGCGCTATGTGTTGAGCTGGCCATTTTGTAGCGACTGCTATCAGGCAGCCCCACCTTGGGCTGAAGGACGGTCCATGCAGAAGACTGTAAATCCGGGAAGTGAAAAAAGCAGCTCCCAATGACAACCAGGACTCTTGGATGTGGATTATGTCAGCAGTGTGGAACCAGCCTGTGGTCAGGATGAGGTCCATTTGGACTGAACCTCTCTAGTGTTCCATTATACTATTCATTGGGCATGAGTACCTCCCTGGTAGTTAGACATGAGGGGATGGTACATTCGAGGGGTGCCATTGCAGTTTTATGAGTTCAGCTGGGGTAGACAGGTCCAGGTCGTCCATGAGAGAGAGCATAGGAAGTACTAGGAACTGGTTCCAGTACATGGTCCTTGTCCGATGGCAGCCCATCAGTGTCGGAGGCAATTGGCATAGCCATGGGGCAAGGTGTGTCCCCTTTTTATTTTTTGAAATCGGAGGGGAGGCGGAGGGGCCTGCCAGATGACGTGGGCATTTGGACATTGAGGGTGCAGTTAAAACAGTGTCTGAGTCTGCTGGGATCTCAGTCCATCTCGTGCTTGAAGCCGGTGAGAGAGAGCGGAAAGACAGGGAGTGGCAAATCTCAACATGGAGGTTCTCCACCATAGATTCGAGTAGTGAAACCCGGGTGGCAAGGACTGAGAAAGCCACTGTCAACCCATTTGAGGCTGGAGCCACCTCCATCCAGCAATGAGGGGTTGTCAGTTGAGGCGGTGGGCGAGGGGCTGCCACTGCCTGAGCATATGTGTTGGGCAGGGAGAGTGATGTGCTCTTCACCTCAGTATACAAACATCTTCGTATTGTTCTGATTTTAAGCAACTTGGCCTCCTTGATATAGTCCAGACATGTGGGTTAGTCAGCCCAATGGGCACCTTTGCAGCGTGCACACCCAGAGCTGGCAGAGGAGCAACTGTCGTGATTGTGGTCCTCTCCACACTTTAGGCACCAATGATGGCCATGACAGGATGAAGGGACATGGCCAAAAATGAGGCAGCAAGTGCATATCCATGGGCAGTGGGTATGAAGTGCTCGCAGTGGTATCTTTGAAAGTACATAGAGATGTGTTCAAGCGGGGTGGCTGTAGCCACCGAGAAGTAGACTGTGGTACTTGGGGTGACAGTTTCTCTGTCTTTTCTCATAAATTTTCAGATTTTGACGACAGGAAGAAGCATCTCCATGAGGCTGCGTAGATCTCGGAAACAGAGATCGAGGGATCTACTCTGCGGAGGAGATAGGCAGTGAGCACAGTCCGGGGTTAGGCGCAGGTACAATGCCACAGGTGTTTGGCATTGACACTGCCCGCTGCAACAGATGGTGATGGTGAGCAGTGTCACTGTGGGAGCAACGTCACCCTGAGGTCTGAGTGACCTCCACACTGGAAAGCATAATGAAGCCCAATGCAGGTAAAAAAAGGAGAAATAAAAGCTTTGATCTGGGAGTCCAACAAAGGCAAAAAAGCCTAAAGGCCAGAGAAGGCACAGATATTACAAAAAAGGTCATAAATCTCCCATGCACAGAAGCTCACCAACTCTCGAACCTACTTACAGACTGCACACAAGAAAAGCCATTAACTCGACCTTGAAAGCCACCATTTTCCTTCTCCCCCATTACAGTAGAGCCTCGATTATCTGACCCCCAATTAACCACCACCTCGGTTAACCAACCGTCCTAGTCGGCAAATATCAAATGTCCGCTAGTGATGTGGCGCTACAATATTTGACTATGTCTTATACTTTAATATTATTTTTACGTGTTTTAGCTGGCAACACTCATTCGACCATGAAAGGGAGCCAGTATTTAAACGAGGCTTAATTTTCTAATTTTTAACGATACAATAGCGATGATTATTATTTTAAAAAAATTTTTGTTAGGCTTAACATCGATGAAAATTCAACGCAAAGTAGGTTAATAGCAATATACTAATATACTAATTACATGGGATATAATAATATACTACACTAATAATGGATTTTTTCATACTTTTCGGTTATCCGAC
>NW_019387287.1:0-427 GCF_000671375.1 Centruroides sculpturatus | reverse complement strand
ACAGAAAACACATACTCAAAGATACAACACTCACAAATGACACATGCAGAAAATGTCACATCATGCCAGAAACTATACAACACATCACTTCTGGTTGCAAGCTCTTGGCACAGACAGATTATTTACACAGACATAATCAAGTAGCAAATATAATACACCAAGAACTTGCAAAGAAACACAACTTGGCAGACATTCACGAGCCATACTACAAGTATACAAGTAAGAGCCATAGTACAAGTATATAAGTACTTGTACTTATACTACAAGTATAAGTACAAGTATATACAAGTAGTTCCACAGACAGTATTGGAAAACAACACACACGAAATGTACTACGACAGAGCCATAATCACAGATAAAACAATTTATCACAACAGACCAGACATTACACTCATTGACAAACACAATAAAATCACATACATTATAG